>NW_021638287.1:0-95107 GCF_900090045.1 Plasmodium malariae
AATGTTAATTCGTAAGCAGAAGAAAAAAGATAATTTAAGAAATGAATATATCTCTTATATTTAGGCCATTTGCAGTATTAGATATTTTTTTTTTTTTGAAAAACTATTATAATAGAAATTTAGACATATATATAAATGCACGAATTGTATTGATCCAACCAAGAAATTAAGTTTAAAATATTTATCATGTATAAGTATTCTTAGTGTTTGCCTTACAGTGCATCCTCTTTTAAACATTTTTATAACATTTATTATTTTTTATATCATTAAAAATTTTTTTATATATAATATGTGTCAAATGTAATAGGCTGATTATTTAATTCTAAGGAGGGATGAGGAACTGTATTACTTTCAGATGCTTTATTTTGAATTTTAATGTTTGTTTACGTACGACAAAATTCTTAAAATAAAAGACTGATATAAAAGGAAATGAATATAAACCTACTTATAATTAAATTATTGTTCTTAGTAATATTTTTTTTGTATATTTAATGATATTTACCTTTATGTTAAATGAAATTATTTGCCTAAAATCAACTAACTGTTTTATATATATAAATCATTTTCCTCCAACCAAGGTAATATGGAAATATATGGTAATACGCACAATCAAAAAATATATATTAAATAGTTTTAGTATTTTGCATATTTAAATATGTTTTTACAATGTAATATATTCTTTTGAAATAATTGAAGTATCCGTTTTAACATATATGTTATATTTTTCTAGATTCATATAAATGTGAAATTAGTATTGCTAAATATACATAATAAAAATATATACTTTATGTGAAAAATTCACATGTATATATGTTTCATGCAAATTTGTATTAAACAAATGTCTAATTGCTTAAAATAATTTATAGAATTAAAATTAATATAAATTCCTTGAGTGATATTATTTATATTTTTAACATTGCAATTTTTTTTTTTTATGGTTGTGAGGGATCTTTTAAATTATTTTTATAAAATATATATTATGAGGATTATATGCTTTATAACTTCCATAAAGTAAGGATACTTTTGGTAAATTTAAAATTGTTTTTTATATTTGAAATATAAAATTAAGAGTAAATAATAATATAGTTCTCCTTTAAAAAATGAAATATAAATAGAACATTATCAATTATATAAATCATAAAGCTTTATATTTAAATGGGAAATATAAATAACATTTCTCCTTTTACATTTTTTCTTACGTAATTTTTGATTTAATTATCTTCAATAAAAATTATATAAATAACTATAAAAAATATGGTTATAACAAAAAACCGTATTCTATTTTACGCATGACCTAATTAAAATACTATATTATTCTACCAAGATTTTACTTATATTAATGAATTTTATAAGAAAATCACACGATAACTCATATATTATTATTATTTTATTTTTTATATTTCTTTCTAATATATATATTAAATTAAAAAAAAAAGGTAAAATAATTTCATAAATTTATAAAAACTTTTTTTAGAAGTGATAGTATATACTTTTATATAAATAAATAATATAACCTTCAAAATAATTTTAAAAATAAAAAGGATCAGTCTTTATATACCTCTCAAAGGTATATTTTTTTTTGTGAATTATATGATTTATTATAAATCTTATATTTAAAATATATTATATACTACAAATGAGTGCACATGTTAATTCAGTGAATAATTGCAATTCTACAAATAATATTGAACGAGATTAAACAAAATATTGTTGTCATTATTTATTATTACTAGTTATACACTGTTTGTAATAGATAATATAGTTTTTAGCAATGGAGAATTTCCCAAAACGTAATTTTTACAAAGTAAGAATTATAAATTGGGAAATATTGTATATGGTAATAATTCTTTTAAAATACAAAACAGTGTATTATCTATATTTTCTACATTCTATATTCTATATATACTCAATATTTCTAAATATAGAAAAATTATTTTTATTATTTTATATTTTTTTTTTTGAACAGAATTATAAAAAGTTTATTTAATATGTTTACTATAATAAATAAATTATTTATGTATTTTGAATTTTTGTTAATGAATTCATTTTCTATTATTTTAAATAAAATTGTATATTTATAATAAACATTAAGATAAATATTTTATTATATATTTCAAAGTTATATTTCCATGTCTTTGCTGTAAAAAAATTATAGATATATAATTTTAATTTTGTTTTTACAAAAATAAAAGAAATAAATATAAATAATAATAGGGTCATTTATAATAAAAAGAGTATTGTATTATTGTCTATTATATGCTTTCTCAGTGTATTACCATTCTAAAAATATATAACATGGAAGAAAAAACGAAGTCATTGTTATATATTGGAATTGTTACATTCTTCATTTTATGTCGGATATGTCATATTAACGATGATATAGTACTATAATAATATTTAAATATATTTATATTTTTTGTATATTTTGTTATTTAGTTTTGTTAGTTTATATTTTTACCATGACATCCATTTGATGGACTAATAATTTATTTTTTTTTTTTTAGGGAACATTAAACAAATATTTTAATGAGAACTACATGCATGATAGTAAATTAAATATACGAAATTACCGATCTCTAGAAAAATATAAACAGGATAAAGTTTCAAATAATGTATGGTTAAAAGAAGAGGTGCCAAATAATGGAACATGCGAGAAAAAATATGTATCTATTAATGAAAGAGTATCCCCAGGGAAAAAGAAACAATCAAATGGGTTTTCATCAAATAATTTGGGAGGCAATAAACAAGACATGAAAAATAAATCTTGTATTTTTGAAACCAAACAATATAGCCGTTTAGAAAAAAAAATATTCAAAGAAATTGATTACGTAGATTTTCTTAAAAACAACAGAACAATTAGCAATAAGGTTTACTTTAAAACAATATATAAAAAATATGTACCACGATTTGCTTTACCTTTATTTTTTTTACTTTTGTTTTTTACATATCTCTTAGCCGATTTTTGGGGATGCGGACTTATAGGAATATTGTGTTATGTATTGAATAAAATTACACCTGATTGGTTAGAACCTTTACATGAATTGCTAAAGAAATCTGCTTTAGCCCCTTTTTTCAAATCTATTGGTAAATTACCAAGAGATCCCTCGACAGGTAGAAAAGTTCCGGACCACTTTTACGTAACAGGCTTTTTAGGTCTTTTTATATATTTAATTCCTTTCATAATATTCGGTGTTACACTTATATTAAAAGTTGTTTACTACCATAAGAAAGTTAAAAAATATCAAAAAATTAAATTTGGAAAAAGGTAAAAAATATAAAACTAAGTTTGTTCCCTTATATTATGAAATTTTTAATATGAAGTAATACCTATAAGACCTCCAGTTGGTTGTTTAATAAAAATCTGAAAAACTGCTTAAAATTTATAAATAATCGAATTTTTAGTTATTCTTTTTGATGTACAACAATGAAAAATAATGTTGTTATTTTTTTTTGTGAATTTTAAAGTTTTAATATTTTAAAATATGTATTTTAATACGTTGATAATGTTTAATTAAAAATTGCGATTAATGTGTGAGTTTGTATAAATGAATAGGCTTCTATAAAAAATATACATTTGCGAATTGAGATTAATATATATTAGTGTAATTGTTATAATTTTTCTATAGTTATATATTAATATATATTTCCATTAAAAAAAGTAGTATTTTATATTTTAACTAGTTGAAGTCTAATAGTATAATTTAATGATATAATTAAAATAATGTTTCATTACTTTTATGTTAAAAATGAATAAATCCTTTTTATATTTAATGAAGAAAAGTAAATATATGTTGTTTTATTTATATATTTATGTTAATTTTAAAATCTAACATTTGTTATATAAAATAAATTTTATGGGATATGAGTTAAATATTTATTATAAAAGTATCTATAACGAATATTTAGTTATTTTATCATGTTTTAAAAGAGGAAAAGAAAATATATTATTAAATAATATATTTAATAAACATGAATTATTTATAATCGTTTACGAAATTTACATTTATAAATAATTTCTATAAAATGAAGATTCCAAACCATTTAACTTTTAATTATTGCGCCTTGTAAGGGTTCTGGTTAGATTTTTGGAAGTTTAATCAAATTATATTTATTTAAAAAATATATATAAATAAACCATATATATATATATATGTATTTTTTTTTTTTTTTTTTTGGTGATTAAAGGCTAAATTTAATTGATTAAATGCAATTATATATTAGTATGTTATATATTGGGATGTTTTTTCATTTTGATGTGCCTTTTTTCATAAAAATATTCTCCTAATAATGTGTTAAATATCTATATAAATAAAAATGATCCTTAAGATTAAAGAAAATAAATATATAAACGTTACATTAATACAATAATAAGTAGGTATTTACTTATGTATTTTTTCTCTTTTTTATCTTTGTAAATGTATTATGATAAGTTTAAATATCATATTAAAGACGTGTATAAAATTGTGAATCATATATATTAAGAATTAGTGAATTCACCAAATTAATAACAATAATATTTCAAACAAAACACAATAAAAAAAAAAAAAATTATTTTTGTATATATATTTTATAAGAAAAATGATATTGGTCCTATTTATTACTTATGTTTTAATAACGTATATTTTAAAATTTACTCCATTTTACTTAAATTGCATAATTACATAAGTATAATGAATATGATTATAAATGAAAATATTTTTCCAGTGAATTTAATAAAAAAATTTCACTTATTAATCTCTATTTTTTACAGATTCTAATGAAATTTATAATATAATATAATATACATATATGCTTTAGTTATAACGCTTATGTACATTTCGTAAAGTATGTTTACTTCGTATAATAATCATTGTACCTTTATTCTTCAAAAAAAATATTATTAGAACGATCAGAAATGACATTAGAATATATGAAGAGTTATGCTACAAGAAATTTAAAATATTAGTAATAAGAATTTTAATATAAAAAATGATTATGGCTATTATTTATTTATTTTATTATAGTGTTATTTATTACAATAATATGTTAAAATATTTTGTTTAATATATAAGATATGTATATGGATAGATAGGGGCATTAAATCTATTGTAGCAACATGCGTTTTCAACAATATTAATATTTCTTCTAGATATATATAATGAATTAAAAAATTATATTAAAATTTAAGAAGTTGAATGTAAATGCTTTTAATTTAGAAATAACGATGTAAAGTAACTGTAATTAAAAATTTTATTTTTTAAAAGTAATAATATAAAAATAGATGGTCAATCTTTATTTTCCTTCAAAATATATATTACTTTTTAGATTAGGTAGTACCATATAAATTTTAATTTTTAATTATATTATAGACTATAAATGATTGTATGTGTTCAAGGAATAACTAAAGTATTTATAGCAATAAGTATAATACAAAATATGAATTTCTAAGTTTATTTCCATTATTGTTATATTTTTATATTAAATACTATTTTTTTAAGGATAATAACTCCTAAAATATAATGCATATAAGTATAATTAATGGTATAATGCCTTTAAAATTGGTAATTGTTCTCTTAATGTATAGAGGGATATATTATATGTATATATATTTATATATTCTCTACATTCTGCATAGTATATATACTCAATATTACACAAATAAGAAATAATATATTTATTTTTTAGTTTAGTACGAAAATGGTAATAAAAAAATTAATTAGCGAATTACATTAAATAAATAGAGTGTATATTTTTAATATTTATGAATTAATTCAAATTATTTTATTATAATGAAACATATATTGCTTTTTTCAATTACAGCTAAAATAAATATTATATAATACATGATTAAATTTATTTTTCTTTGGGAAAGTTGCAAAGTACATTATAATTACTTATAATTCATTAAGTGTTTACGATATAATAAAATATTATAATAAATAAAAATTAAATAAATATATATAGTATTCTTCATTATAAAAGAATATTATATTATTATTAATTTTTTACTTTTTGAATAAATCAATTTATGAAAGATTTAAATGATGGAACAAAAAATTAAATTACTCCTTTTTATAAACATTTATATTTTTATTCTTTTAACATGGATATGCCGTTCTAAGAATGATGTGGTATAATAATAAAATATAAGCATATTTTTTATTATTTATATTTGTAATGTTTTGTTTTTATTAACATTGTTGTTTAGTATTATTTATTTAATTATATAATAAATATTTGCATCGTTATTATAGAGTACATTTAGTAAATCCAAGTATGAGAACTGTAGCCTTGGTAGAAAATTAAAGACAAGAAATTATCGATCACTAGCAAAATATAAACAAAATAATGATTTAAATAATGTTTGTTTAAAAGAAGATGTATCAAATAATGTACAGTGCGAAAAAAAAGATATATCTAATAAAGAAAAAAACAGAAAATCGAATAGGAATTTACTAAATAAAGCACAATACTATACAGATGTTATAGACTATAATAATGGAATGTTTGATGGTAAGCACTTCCATTTTGAAAAAAAGTTGATCAAAAAACAATGTTATGATGATTATCTTGATAAAAACAAAAAAATTAGTAATATAGCTTTAAAAAAAATAAAATTTAAAAGTTATGGATTTGGAATTGCTATATTTATACTTTTCTTCTTATTGGGAATTGGATTACCCATATTACGTGGATTAGATTTGGGTAAGAACCCCATTTTGAGAACTTTTAGTTATTTGTGGGAACATATAGAAGGCAAACTGGATGAATCATTAAAATCCTTAGGCGTAGAAAAATTTTTTCTAATAATATTTTTGGTATCTATCGTAGTACTAGGTGCTATAATTATATTAACTATCCCTAAAATATTAAGAAATAATGAAAAATATAAAAAAATAAAGTTGATGACTGAGTAAAATAAAAAATAAGTAACATGTATCTTCTGTAAGGTAGATATCAATATGAAGTAATAAGTGTAGTATCTTCTATGATAAACATAATAAGATTTCCTATTACTGCCATAATGTTAAGCATGAAATTGTTGGTAAGTTGTTACTTTCATATATAATAGAAAAAATTATGTTTGTTTTGTGAATATCAATATTCTGATGTTTTTCAACTTGTATTATAGAGCATTATTTTAGCTTAAATATACTTGGAATATGTTACTTAGTTGTGTGTATAAATAGATTTATATGAAAAATGCATACTTGTTCCTCAAAATGAATATATAATGATGTATTCATATAATTCTATTGAGCTATGGGAATTTATTTATGACTTAAAAACTACTGCTTTCTATTTTATAACATGTTCCATTCTAAATATATTATCTGTCTAGTTTACTAAGTATGCGTATTATTACTTAAAATCTTACAATAAACGTATTTTTTTTTGTATTATATAATAAAGGAATGTTATATATATATTTACATTTATATGTACATATATTTTTTTTAAAAAGGAAAGGAAATTTTTATCGTATAAAATAAATATTATGAGAAATTTGTTAAAAAATATATTAATTATAATATATATTTTACCATATTCGAATTAATAGAGCCATTAGTAATAATTGATGTGAAAAAATCAAACATCTTTATAATAAAAATTTTATAATAATGTTCAATATTAAAAGGTTAATTACAATAGAATTATTGAATGTATGAAGTGAAAAATAATGAATATATTTTATATACGGAAGGAAAAACAAACAATTAATAGTAAAAAACATAATATTCATACAAAAAAAGTAATTAATATTGAAAGTATATAATTTTATTATTAACTAAATATATGTTTCAATATAATTTTATTCTAAAGGTAAATTTTATATATATAATAGAAAAAAAGTAATTTAATACAAAACTATGCATAGATATTTTAATAATAAAATAATTCTTAATATGTTCTACAGAATTCATTTGCGTGTTAACACGTCTAATGTTTTAAACTAAATAATTAGGAATCAAAATTAGTTTAACAATAAAATTGTTTAAGTGAAAATCATATTTTTATATATTTAATATATATATCATGATGTATAAAAATTACAAGAAATTATTTATTCAATATATGTCTTAGGTACAACATATTATAATGAACTCATCAAAAATTTAAATGATGCCTTATCAAAAATTATTTATTATATGAAATAAATAGTTATAATCCATTATACTTTGGCATTTTTATGAAAAACATAAATACCAAAAACATATAGTAGTTGTACCGACATATTATTTTACAAAATTATTATAATGAAAATATATTTTCTCAAATTCATCATCGTTGTTTTATAAATTTTTTTTTTTATAAATTATTTATTTAAATTTTTATGTTTGATATATTTACATTTACATTTAATTTTGTGGGGAACTTCACACCCTAAAGCAATGTTTAAAAAAATACTTTTTTACAACTTTATAAATAATTATGAATCAATAATACATAAAATAAATAAAAATATTAATATATATACAATAAATTTATTACCCTATGTTAAAAAAAGTAAAATACTATTTATATTGTATTATTACTCAAATAAATAGAATTGTAGCAAAGTAACAAAATATGCAAAAGGATAATTAACTAATAGACAAAACAAATCATATATAAATATCCAGCAATTTGACAAAATTCTTGTAAAATTTGAGTGTTGATTTTTTATAATAAAAAATGAATATCTTTCATTCAATAATATGATTATTAAATTGTATTTCATTAATATTTAACTCTGTTGTTATTTCCTAAAAGGTTATTCTTTTTAAACAAGTAGAACATTAATGATATAATAATAATTATAATAATACATTTATTTTGTAGGTAACATGTAATTAATTATTGATACATTATAAAATTATATTATTTGTTTTTATATATGTATATATTAGACATAGATTAATTTGATACTTAATCTTCATATGTATGGAGTTTGTCACATGCAAATATAGCGCAAAATAGAAAAAGGTGAATTTCTATAATACTATTAAATTATGAAAAACTACATAGTATTTTATTATTATCATATGAAAGTTATTACTGCTTTTCTCATCTATTATGTGAATATAAGTAAAAAAGAATTTAGCAGTCACTTATAAAGTGTTGTAATGGAAAAATTACTTTTGAAATAGTATGATTATATGAAGTCAAGTGAATAGTTCTTTAACTACGTACTATAAGGATATTTCATATGTTCTTTAGCATGTTATATTTTTGGTAAATATTATGAAATATATAGTCTATTTACAACTTATTAAAGTATATTAAATTTCAGAATAGTTTATTTTTAATAAAAAGAAAAATAATATATGAAAAAAATATGTATATTTATCATCTAACTTTTTTCTATTTAAATATTATATATTTAGAGGAAAAACAAAGAAATACAGGAAATTAGACAATAAGAAATAACAGAAATAGAAATAAGATAAAACAAGTTCCAGAGATCTGGAATAATATAATATATAAAAAATATAACAAAGATATTTATTTAAACATGGATTATAAATTTCCATGAAATAAAGTTTATGTTTATTATGTAAAAGTAATTTCTTTCTATATTGATTTGCCGCAAGACCAAAATAAATTTTCCTAAACGCTCAAAATTTAAACAAGAATAATATTTCTATAAAGTAAAAATTAATATGTAATTAATTTTTATATTTAATTAAATAAAATTGAGTACATATAAAGTTGTTATACTCACAATGTTATTATCCTAATAAACATATATCTCACAGGTATATAAATTAACTAAATGAATTCATATAAAGTGGTTAATTATAAAACTCAATAATTCTGTATATTTAAAAACAAACAAATAAATAAATAAATATGCATATATATATATTTATATTCAAATGATAAAAAGAACAAAAATATAATAAATTGAATACTTAATAAAACAAAAATTCTGAGAGATCTTTGAGTAAATAACTAAAATACAAATATATGGTTTATTTTCTTACCTATAAAAATAAAAAAATAATTGAAAAAAAAAAAAGTAAAAGAACAATTTAAAAATTTACATTTTCTCATAAGAGATATACAAAATTAATTATATGATCAAATCTGAACACATAAATGTTATATTTACATTAGGAGTTACAATAATAACATTAAAGTGATTGTTTTAGATAAAAACTAAATATAATTTATGTAATATATAAATAAGGGAGGTTTATATGTATAAAATGTTATACATATGAATTTTCATGTTAATTGATATAAATGAATTCAAATTAAAAATTTCAAAGCATTTTGCTTTGATTTATTATAGGAATTGGACATTATAACTTTAATTAAACTATTTGAGACGTTTATAATATCTTTATTCATAATTTTAAATAATTTATAAATAAAATAAAAAATTGATAATGAGAAGAATGCTATAGATCCTAGAATGATTATATCATCACGTATATCTATATTAGTTGTATATTGTTGCAAACATGTGTAATAATAATAATACTTATGATGGGGAATAACAAAATTGGAGTAAACACCTTAAGAGCTAATTTTTTCTTACTTTCTATAGGTTTACCAGTAATTTTATTTATCTCTATACATTAAAAGCCTAATAGTTTTCCCAATATTTTTTCATATTTTCCATTTAGTTTCATCAAATAGTTAGTTATCCCAGATGACTTATCTTTTCTTTCTAGCTTATAACTTTTCGTTTGAATTGGTTTTTCTTTTAATTCTCTTTTTGCGTCATCAAGGTAATCAACAGAGTATAATGAATCATTTGAACCAGAAAAAATACGGCTAGATTTTAATGAATCATATAAGTTTTGATAGTTTTTATGAAAATTATCGTTTAAATTAAAGTCTGAATATTCATAATCCTTATATGTATGCCCATGTTATAATCTGCTTACCTTTATACCTAATGAATTATTTAAGTTGATTTTTTTGTTGCTTGATATTCCAGAGTTAATCTAAAAATTAGTGTAAATATTTAATAGGTACAAAAATAACCGTATTTATATATAATTAAGAAATTCGTATTAAAATGGAAACGAAAATCTTCAAAAAAACGTTATATAAATTATTGATTAAAGCAGTTATATTACCTTATAGGAATAATGAGACATACATGATAAAAAGGTAAATGAGAAAGTTTTAATAAAGAAAATGAATTTATTTGTTTTTTCTATGATGTAAAATTTATTTATAGACAATAAACATTTTTGATAATATAATTTTTATCCCTATGATTTTACGATAATATTCTATAAAGATTTGTTAAAATTTTACCCTACTGAAGTCGGTTACTTTAGAATTTAAAACCTTTTAGAGTTCTTTAATTAGTAATAATTATATCCGTTTTTGAAAGTAAAAGTGGTAAAATTCATTAAATAAAAATATTATAGTAATTTTTTAATATAAAAATACTATTATTTCAAATAAAATAAATATAAAATAAAGTATTAAAAATATTAAAAATTATATAATTATATTAATTATTGTAATTAAGATTTGCTGCTGTAAATATTTTATTTCAGAAAAATCTAAACACACTCTTATATTTTTTCTATGCATATTAAAAAAATGTTAAGCTATTTTTATTAAGAAAACCGTTAAAATAAAATAAAATTAATAGATTACATAAATATAATTCTTTAAAAATATCTCATACAAAATTAGTATTTACGATTAAAATAATGACAAATATGTTGAATTTTGCTAAACGCTTATGTACGAAAAATTGTTTTGAAATAATTTGCAATAAGAGTAATAATTAAAACAATAATATACATCATAATAATGATTTAATAAAATTTAATTTACATACAGTAATACAATATTATAGACTTATATATATTAATCAGAAGTGCTTAATATACAGCTAAAGAACAAAAATATAGAATATAAGTTTGTTTACTTTTATTGTTAACTTATATAAGATAAATTAATCTTATACATTTTAACAAAATAAAACGTATTTTACTGTGTGATGCTAAATTTAATCGTCTTTAACAGTAGTTCAAAATTTCTAATGGTACAATATAAGAAATAATATTAAAAATAAAAATTTGGACGTGAGCTTTTTTTTTTTTAATTATGCGTTTAAATATAAAATGAGATAATTAGAGAAAAAAGAAAAAAACAAAAAAAAAAATAATAAATTTACATATTTTAAAATTGGTATAAATAATTATATATGCATAATTTAATGGAACTCTGATGATACTTTATCACTGAGTTATTAGTTATTATACATTATATAAGGAATTACATTTTAGCAAGATAGAAATATGGGTACTCTCAAATACAATAGAACTATGATATTAAGATTACGAAATAACAAAAAAAAAAAAAAGCATCTTTACGATTAATGAATATATTATGTAAAATTATACACATCATTTTTGCTATATATTACTAAATAAATTTTTTTTTCTTTGATTATTTATGCATTATAATATAATAAAAATTTCCTAAATTAATAAAAATTTATTAGTCATTTATAAAATATTTCTGCATTATAAAGAATTATGTAATAAATAATACAAATTCCGTTATTATAAATTTATTGAATACTTCAAATCGTAGATTACTAGGTTAATTTTTTTTGTTCATTTATATATAAATATAAGTATAGGTTGGTAAAAATTTTTTTTTTTTTATATATATATATTTAGTTGATTAATTATGTATAAACAGATAATTTTAAATTATTTTTCTTATGCCATTTTGTTATTATATTTATTAAATACATAATATACTAATATTTATATTAATATATTTTATTTTTTATAAATAAATTTGGGTTAAAATATGAAAGAGAATATATAAAAATATAACAGAAATATCAGTTATATTTAAAATATTAAATAATATAAAAAATATCACAATATTTCAATTTAAAATTTTAAGAGTTTTTGCGTAAATCCTTACAAGTAGCCAGTATATTCTTGTATGAATGAAGTATTATTATTTTTTATAAAAATTAAAATTAATTGATATGTAAAAAAAATTTCCCCAAAGTTTTTAAATAATAGAGTTCTTAATTATTAAAAACAGTTTTATATTTATGGATCTGAGTAATATTTATAAGAATATTCATTTTTTAATGTTAAAAAATGGGAATTAACTTGAACAGTTATACATGAGTATTTGGGTCGAATATAATAAACATTTATGTCGATAAAATTCATAGGTTATTGAAGTTCCATTATTCTTGAATTTTATATATAACATCCGAACTCCTATGCTAAATCATATGAAAAAATCTATTTAGCTTAGTGTATTATATTCTTTGTGCTATATTTTGTATAAAATAATAAGAAAGAAATTAATAAGTGTTCAGATGAATATAAATGTGATATATATTTATATGAAGTAAACACCTAAGAAAAAATATGTATATATATATATTGAATTTATTAATATTTAATTATACTTATTAAATCTTTGACCTGTTTTAAAATTGTCTTTTAGAATTAATTTAACAAAGCTATTGTTGCTCGACAAGTGCTCCAAAATATATTGATATTCCGTTTTAGACAACAAATTATATTATATATGAAAAATAAATAGGGCGAATATATTAGACGCATCTATACATATTATTTTTATTTTTACAAATAGTAGGTTGGTAAAACAAGGAATATTATATACTATTATTAATATTGTTATATGCCTGCATTATATATTTATTTTTTAAGTGTATATTATTCCCATATTTATCATTGGCGAAAGAATAATTATATTTTGTAAATAACATATTAGGTTGATAAAAATTTGATTAACATTTATATTAGATTACATATGTTACATAGTGCAGTTATGCATAAGTTGTAACATTTTATCTTAATATGAAATAAAAATAAATTTTCAAAAATTGAATAATTTTTTTTTTTATTGTAGTGTTTTAAAAATGTTATTATCATTAAAAAGAAGAAAAATTAATCTCTTATAACTGTATCGTAATATTATAATGCTATATAAGTTTAAAATTGAAATATTAATTATAAGTTTAATAAAAATAAATTATACAGAAAAAAAGAAAAAAATTAAAATATAATATAATATATACAATATAGAATGCTTATATAGTGTCTAAATGTATGTTATAACAGTACAATTGTGAGAAACGTATTCTCAATATAACAATATATTATTCTAATATATACAAAAAATGTATACATTTTAAAAATATAAGTTATAAATTTCAATATATGTCTTAATATATTATTATAAGAAATCATTTATTAAGAAAAAAAACAAAAGAACTCTGCTTTAAATTTCACTAATAAATGAGCTCACGTTTAATATATTATAAATTTTTATGCATACATATGCATATTAACGTCTTATTTTATTGAATATGTTTTATAAAATGTTATTAAACATATTCTTACAGAAAAAAAAAAGTTATATGTCACTAGAATATTTTTAAAATAACTGCAACTAGAACTTTATGTTTTATGCCTTATTTTTTTTTTTTTTTTTTTGTATTATTTGTTACAATACACTATTCTTTTTTTTAATTTCCTTTTAGTATGACAAAATTCAAAAAAAAAATTTTATAGATATCATAAGATTTCACTTGAACAACTTTTGAATATATTCATATCAATCACTAGGGTGAACTATTCTGCTATATGATCATATTTATCATCGTTATTCATACACTCTATAGTATTTATATATGTTTCATCTTTTCCTATCCAATCATGGATCTCTTCCCGCAAGAAGTTTTCCCCTATATTATTATGAATATCCTTATTTTTACCATTTTCATAAACATTAATATGCTTTTGAATAAATATATCTGTAATTTCTTTTTTTTTACTGAATTTTTTTTAGTTTTCCTTTCATTTATGGAACTATCTAAATGTAATTCTCTATCTTCTATATACTCTTCTTTTTTGCATTCTTCTAATATTGTCATAAGTACTAATATACAAAGTTTTGATAGTAATTTTGTTTTTATATATTTATATAATTCTTCATAATTTTCTTTATGTTCCAATTCTTCTATATTTATTATTGACACATCATTTTCGTATTCATCATTTTTATATTCATTTAGCAAATTCTGGTATTCCTCAGTTAATCCTTTAAAACAATCTTGTTCAAAATGTTGTTCTATAATCTCCGCCTTTTTTGATATCCACTTTTTCCACAAATTTTTCTCTTTTTCCAAAAATAGATTATATTGATTTTTATTCGATGATATATTTTTTAATTCTTCCATTTCTTTTATGTAAAATTTTTCTTTTTTCCATTCATTTTTCAAATTATTATACCAGTCCACTTTATTCAATTTTTCAGAAATATTTCTATGTCTTTCTATCCATTTATTCCATAAATTTTTTTGTTTTTCAATATCATTGCTACTTTTAATATTTTCCATTATTAGTTCATCATTTGTTAAATTAGGATAAAGTCCATATAACTCTTTTGTGAACACTTCTAAGCATATTTCTAAAAATTCTCTTTTTTTGTAATTCCATTCTTCATTTTTCCATTCTTGAAGTACTTCCATATGTACTTCTATAATAGTTTTAGACCTTTCCTTTTTTTGCTTCGACTCACGTAAATTTTTTATCATCTTATGTTCACGTATTTTTATTTTTTTAGTAATTTCTTCATCATCATAACATGGGTGTTCCAAATGATTATGATTTAAAAATTCTTTTATTCTGTCCGAATGTGAAGGTATTAGTATTTTAAGAAATGTTGGTTGTCTTCTTTTTATCCTTCTTTTTTTTTTTAACTGTCCTATTAATGAGTACTTTCATATAAAAAATACATATTCATGAAATATATTATTACTGAAAACTAATGATTATAATGTTTTTAATACTTAAGTTTTATTTTACTTTAATAAAAAGAGAAAATACGATAATAATTAGGAAGCTTATTAAAATAGATGATATGTATTTGTTAGATGAATTTCCTACTGGATCTGTAATATCATTTTAAATATGTATGTCATATATTGTTGTTAATTCAAAATTAGTAACATAAGATGCATTACAGTTACCTGAAGTTACAGAAGGTATAGTTGAAGCTAAAGAACTTGGAGGGGATTTTGATATTGTAGAAGATAGAGTACTTTTGGAAGGATTTTCTGGATTTGTATCTAGTGGAACTGAAGCAAGAGATACAAATTCACCTGATACTTCTGTGAATGGTTGGGAATTTGAGAAAACTGCTTGTGTCGGAGACTGTAAAGAATTTTCAGAATTAGCTTCAACTTCATTAGAAGGAGATTCAAGTGATGATAAATGAGCTTGCGTTTGTGCTTCAGGTGCAGATGGAGGTTCCAGTTCTTCTTTATTTTTCTCTTCATGTTGATTATGTTTTGTATCATGATTCATTTGATTAGTGGCAGCTCCCTCTGTAGGTTCAGCTTGTTCGGGTGAATCATGTAATACAGGTGATTCCCCCTTTTTTTCTTTATCTTTTGTTTGTGAAACTATTTGTACATTTTCAGATTCACCTTCACGAGGTTGTAATTTATCTACTGGGGGACAGTAAGTAGGTTGTTCGAATGTTTGATCATTCATTAAGTCGCATGTAAATTCTGAACTTTCTTTGTTTTGTTTTTTTTTGTTTTTTGTTCCGTAGCATGTTCCAAAAAGGCTTTTCTTTGCTTCAAAATGTTTTTTCATCTGTCCAATCCATTCATTATATTCATTACATTTGTTTGAATAACGATAAGAATCCTTTGATTTTTTACTTAAACGTTTTATTTCTTTTAGGTATTCATTTTTCTTTTCACAGAAATCTACTTCTTCATATTTCATTTTTAAAAAGTTTTTATCTTTTTCCTCTAAAATCAAAGGGCATCCTCCATATTTATTCAGCTTTTCATAGTGAGATTCTACCCAACCCTTTATTGCTCTTTCCCAAATTACTTGATTATGATATGAGGGTGCTATCTTATTATGAATTACATAATTAGCCAAATCTAGGCATTTTTTCCTAAATTCTTCTTTATTATTCTCATTATTTAATAAACTCGTTTTCTCAATTATATTTTTAGTAATATTTTTAAAATCTTGATCTCGAAGAAATCTGAAAAAACTTTTTCCTCTAACACTGATGTGCTAAATTCAAAAAAATTTTTAAGAATTATATAAGAATTAATTTTTACGCTTATTGTGTTATCATTTTTTTTTATAATTAATAAAAATATGTGCACAAATTTATTCATATTCAAAATTAACGAATAATACCAAGGAAAAACATTTTTCCATAGTGACACTCTATTATTACGCTAGAATTTTTTATACAACATTCTGTAGTAAAAATGCAAATCAATATCTTTTTATTTATCAACGTGTTTATTTTTAATTAATATATATTAATTAAAAGAGAATATAAAATTATCAAATATGTAAAAATATATATGAGATTTATAAAATAATTGAATACATTATTATTTATTTTATACGCTTACTAAATTTTTTAACCTTCAATAAATATATCACAAGTAATATATTCATAGTAATTTTATTTTAAATCATAGTTATATTCATATTTTTATATAAAATTCTTATTGGTCCTATAAAGAAGACAAATAAATAATAATATAAAGTTATATGAGTAACATTAAGAAGTAATATAAAAGTTATTGTATAAAGTTTGCATTATTATAAGTAATATTTCTTTTTTTATTATTTATTTTTTTTCTTAATACAAACTTATAAATATGAATATTATTATCAGTACTATTGCAAATAAATCTTTTTAATCCACATTTTTTTTGAAAATAAATAATTTATAAATCATATAATTAAAAGTACTAATATTTATTTCTTTATATTATTATACGTTTGTCACTTTTGATACAAACATTTATAGTTTTAGAATTATTATTTACATTTACTACTATATTATAGAGATTAAAATTAATAATATGTAAATTATAAATATATGTTATATTTTTTGTAAAAGGTATATACGATAAAAATGTACTTATAACTCTTAATAATATAAATAAATATATATATATATCAATTTCCTAAATATTAAATATTTATGGTGTATATTTTACCATTGAATAATTTTTAAATAGTATAATTTATTGTATACATATATTCTTCGTTATAATCCTATTATTACTTATAGATAAGAATGATTTCATATGTACTAAGTTTTAATTAATTAAATGTACATTTAGGTATATTAATTAATTAAAATAAATTTGGCTTTTTATACAAAATATGAAAAATTATTAGGATACACGTATGGTAAAATTAATTATAATGTATGGTTAAAAATTAATAAAATATATTATAAGTTTGAAATAAAAATTAATAATATTATAATTCCATGTAAATAGAATAATGTATTACATTATAGAATACAAACTATTTTGAAGCCACATAGTTATATTTTTTTTTTTGATAATATGTATATATATTAGGATAAATAGATCAAAACGTTGTTAAATATTTTTGTTTTCTTTTTTATACATTTAATAACTATCTAAAAATAATAACTTTTTAACAATATTAATAAATATGTATTTAGCATGAAAAATAAAAAATCCTATATATAGTTTTATAATATTATTTGAGACATGAATTTGTAAATGAATTTACAGAAATTTCTAACCGTATTACTAACAATATAGGATATTATATTATAATGTAAGTATTTATTTCTAATTAGAGTTTTTCCTTTGAAACATGTATATAAATAAGAGATAATGGTGAGGATATTAAAAAAAAAAAAATTTTAATTGATAGTATATATTTGTAAATAATTATTTCACATAAACAATTAAGTTATAATATTTATGAATAATTAATCTAATATATAATGTAATTATTGCTTTTATTTTTAATTCTTAATTTAATCTGTTACAAGGTTTTTGTGCCTTCTATTGTTTGTTTTAATTTTAATCCTTTATATTGCGTCCTAATCCATTTTAAATCGTATTGCTTAGTAAGAATATAATGGGAAATATATATAAATAATTTCTGATGTTTTAGGAAATTTTATATATTTATAATTTAATGTGAGTATATTAATTACATGTATTATTAAAATATTATATAGTGAACTAATAATCGTGAATGAATATATGACAAAATAAAAAGTCCATATTATTTTCTGAAATATTTGTAAGAATAAGAATAAAATTGAACGTAATTTTATTTGAAACATCTATATGAAAATATTTATTTATTTTTATTTTTTTTTTACTATTTTATAAATATGTGAAAAAGAAAATTTTCTTTTTTGATATAATTATTCTATTTTTTGTTTTTTTAAGATTAGAATAATTTTATGATACTGTATTTTATATAAAACAATTAATTTAAATAAATTCAGAATTAATTGCAATTCGAATTTATTATTGAATATTTCATGATACTATTATGAATATAGTATTTATTAATTTAAGAAATAATATTTAACAATGAAATAGCTTTATTGCACATTTAAACTTTTATCATATAATTCAACAACTTTATTGCTATATGTATAAAACATCGCAAAATGCATCTAAGAATATGGATAAAATTAATACTTTTTTTTTTATGTTTCTTTAAACAATATATGATAATTTTTTCTCATTTATAATATATAAATTTTCAATACAGTAACTGTTATATGTATTCTATATCTAGGCACATACATATATAAATTTATAGGTCACATACATTTATACTAGAATTTATAGTTATCAATACATTCTAATTATAATATCAGTCTTAAAGAATAATATATATGAAAAAAATAGAAATAAATAAATCTATTTTATTTTGAATATGTTACAAATTTATTTAATCCTTTTATTTGTACGCAGAAATATAGGGGCACAGTGTCTCATAGGAGAAACATAACATTTTAAGTAATTCCATGTACAATGTTATAAATTTCATTTATCCATATTATTATAATGTATAATATGTGATATTATTGTTATATATATATTAATATTATTTAAAGATATTTTATTATTCGTTATCTTTCTTTATATAATTTATTTAACATCATATTCTATGGTTTTAGCACTGATATTTGAAATAACGAGTTACATAATTTTTCATATTTTGGACAAATTATTTATAATAAAGTAAAAAATCATTATTGATGTAATAAAATTACATTAATGTGCGGAACATCTTTATTATAACCACTTTTTAGAAATATATAATGATAAGGTTATGCAAAATTATTTATTTAATTGCACTTATATACGTATAAAAGGAATTCATTTCTCATTATAAATAATCGATGTTCTAAATAAATATTTGGTAATAATATTAATAATAAAAAATTTATATATTATATCTATTTCTTCTACATAATATGTAAATTTACATAAAATATTTATGCTATAATTTAATATTTTTTGTTTACTTTGTTAAAGTAGTTTATGTACACCTTTACATAAAAATTTTTTATAGTTCTATTAGACTTAAAATAATTTATATATCTATAATTTTGTAATAATATCATTAAAAAAATTATCTTGAAACCTTTTTTATATTTATTTTAAATAAATTTCAAAAAAAAATTTTTAGGACATTAAATTATATAAAGAAAAACTATTATTATTTAATATATAAAAGTTATTTTTTACATTATAATATGTCATGTAATATATGCTATCGGCTGAATATATATTTGCATTTTAAGAATCATTTATCGTTATATTATCCAATGGTTTTCCTAGAAATTTCCAAATATTTTTATTTTTTCTTATTGAAGACATTAACAGAATCCAAATAAACTAGTATTAATATAAATTATATGTATATATATATAATTAAAACACTATTACTCCAAAAATTTCCTGTCCTCATAGATTACAGGGGTGGTGGAATGGTATTCTCTCTTTTAGCTAGAATAACTTATAAAGCTATAAAAGAGAAAATATATGAAAAGTAATGAATTAAATGTTAATATAACCATTAGAAATTATAAGATAAATTCTTAAAAAGTAGTAGTAGAAGAAGATTGTGCTTGCGTGTATAACTGTTCTAGTGAATATTTTATAATAATCGAGATTCATTATAATTGAATAAATTCACTTAATGTAATCAGAAATTTTAAGAATGGTACAGTTATGCACTTAATAATATAATTTTTATGAATTCTTCATTAATTTTTAAAATTTTTGCACATAAATAAAAATATTAGATATTTTCTGTATAACACATCCATTTATATGATTAATATATAAACGTTCATATTTTTAGGTTGTATGCTAAGAGTGTATTTATTATTTTTAGTATGAAATTTTTTAGACCTACTAGAACATATAATTATTATGTAAAATTATAAAATAGTAAACATTTCAAATATTTTTATTTTGTATAAAAGAAAAAACTTAAGCTACTCTATGTGAATTATGAAACCTTATAAACCGTGGATTAAATTCTATAATTATTGAACATTCAAAAGATATCATTTTTTGTAGATATTGTATTATATATCTTGCACAGGAAGGTAAATAATATAATTAAATTTTATATTATTATATATTTAACTTATTTATTTGTATGAATTTTTATATTATTTATTAAATATAAAAAATACATAATACGAAAATTACGCTAACTTTATTGAGTAATATATATATAACAGAACAATTTATCCATGATATATATACTTAATAAAGAGAAAAATAAATAATTTACAAGGAAATTAAACTATTAGTTCATTATTTTCTAACTTAAGAGAGGTATAAATAAATGAGAAAAATAAAGATATATTTTCCAAGAAGACCCAGAAAAAAGTTTAAAAATCACCAATATTTCTAGAACAGAAAAATACTATTTTTAAATAATTGCTTGGAAGGATATAATTATGTAGTATCCTTATTTTTGAAAATTATTTTATAATATATATACGTGGATTATTATATATTTTTAAAATCGGTAAAGTTATATTATATAAAGAAACATTAAATGAAATTAAAAAAATGGGACAATAAAATTTGAGAAAAACATAAAAGAGACTAAATAAAAGAATTAATAAGTGTTGTTCACGATAATAATATATACATTAAAGGAATAAATATATGATAACTTTAATTTTTATAATTTAAAAATGGCGTTTTAAATTTAGGAAATTTTTTCTCTATTTCAGTTTTCAAATTATTAATTTGCAGGTTAAGTCTTTTTAATAAGAATAATTTGAAATTATATATTAGATTATTACAATAAATATTTACGATTATGATATTTTTATAAATATAATCCTCACCTTATCTGTTATAAAAATAAATTATTTGGAAAAAATATGTTTCTTCCGTTAAAAGTATTTTTAATAAAATGTTATTTTTTTATATATTTATATAGATTTATTATGATTTTCTGTTAAAATACATTACAAGCATTGCGTACTTTAAAATGAATAAAAACAAAATAATAAATTTATTTGAAAATCATACATAGAAAAATTATTAAACCATACTTTTTAGTAAATTATATTGTTATTCTTAATGATTCGTTACAAATCATTTTTATTCTGTATATTATTTGTAAATTTATTTCATATATGTTTCCAAATTAATTAAATTATTTGTACTATATTAATGCTTATTATATCTTTAATCTCCTTTTTTTTTTTTTTTTTTTTTTTTGATTATATTAATATTCCTTCTAAATGTTTAGAATTAATTAAAAATAATTAAGTAGTTAGATGCAAATAGTTTTCACTTAGAAATAATGATATATATTTATTTTAATTAAATCTATAACTTTCAAATTTTTCGAAAAAACAGAAAAATTAGAACTTATTTAACTTTATATATTTTTTCAGAAATTAGGTATTTCCATACATACTCGATTCTCTAAGCATGGTCTACAATATAAAAGATCGTATTTCCTTTAAGAATAAATATATTATGCTGATATATTAAAATATTACAAAAGATTATGTAAAATATAGTTATCCTCATTTATTATTACTGTTTTTGTGTTGTTATAATTAATATTTTTTTACAAATAATTTCTTTCAAAATATCATGTTAATAAAATTATAATTTTTAATGACAAGATATTCATAACATTACTTATTGCTTTGGAGTATGAAATAATGTATTTTATATGTATACTATACGATCTATATGGTATATAAATTCCGTATTTCCTTATAATATGGAAATACTATTTTTTTCCTAATTTATTCTGAATGAAATTAATAATAAAAATTATTTAGTTAAACTACTCTGTTAAATAATTAAAATATATATTTTGAATATTTTTATATAAATTAAAATTATTTTATTTAGATGAACGTTATTTTTTTTTAATAAACACTATAATGTTAAAAATTATATAATACCTTTTTAATGTTATTTTATTATATCGATGTTATAAAATACTCTACATTTATATAAATTTTATTAAGTAGATACAAAATAAAAAAAAAATTATAATTAAATAACTAATATAATATCCTTTGCCTTTAAGAGGTTATAGTATAACTTTTTATGTATTTTTTAATAAATATTTTAAAATATTTAAAGAACAGAACATGAAAAAAAGCATTATGATTTTCTCATTTATTAAAATTGTTCTACTTATCTTTTTAACGTGGATACCTCATTTAAGTGATCATGTGGTATGATAAAATTATTTTAGAATATTTTTGTTATTTATATTTTTCATTTTATATTTTTATGAATACTGATTTCATTATTATATTATTTATTCATTAAATAACTATTATTTATTTTGGATTTTTAGATTACGTCTAACAAATACCTAGGCAAAAAGTACACGCTTGCTATAAAATTAGACGACAGAATATATCGATTACTAGCAAAATATAAAAAGGATAAGGATTCAAAAGTTGTAATGTTAAGAGATGATATATCAAATAATGGAATGGACAAAAAAAAGGATATATCTAATACTGAAAAGGAGTGCACAGAAAAAAAGAAAGAATTATATAGAGGTTCACTAAATAATTATGATGGACAAAAACAAGATATGAACAATAAATATTCTAAATTTGTGACAAAAAAATATAGTCATCTTGAAAAAAAAATATTCAAAGAGCTAGATTTTGTAGATTTTCTTAAAAGGAACAAGAATATTAGTGATAAGACTTACAAAAAAATAATGCGTAAAAAATTCTCATTACGATTAGGATCACCTTTATTATTGTTTTTGTTGTTATCAACTCTACTTATAGTAGATATATCTCTGCGTTCTGCATCTGGAGGAAAGGGATTTTGGGAGCTATTAAATTTAGACACGACTTTAAGTTTTTTGAATACAACTTTGAATCCATATTTTAGTTGGTTATTGCATGCTAAGGATACATCTAAAAATGTATTAGGACCATTATTTAGAATTGTATTATATGTTATACCCTTTTTAATATTAGGTGTTACACTTATATTGTACGTTTTTTATTACCATAAAAAAGTTAAAAAATATGAAAAAATTAAGTTCAGTAAAAAGTGAAATGAATAATAAGGTATTTATTTTTTTAAGGTAACGTATATTTTAATATGATATAATATCTACAATGTCATTAGTTATGTGTATAATAAACATATAGTTAATTGCTGAAAATTTATGCAAGCAATTACATATTAATGCATTTTCTAATTCCAATGAATAAAAATATATGTTCTTAGTTTTTTTATAGATTTGAATGTTTTATGTTTTTATAAATTGTGTTTTAAATTATTATATTGTGTAATTATATATTACTGAATAATACATATATTTGCTTATTAAAATAGAATTCTATGAAAAGTATATATTTGTGCTTTAGAAAGCCTACATAACAGTAGAATTAACATAATTTTAATAGAGTATTTTTGTTTATTTTTATTTAAACTAATATAAACAATGCTTACTATTTTTTTTCTTTTCTTAGAAGAAAATTACTATTTGTTTAAGTAATTAGAAAAATAACCTATTAGTTCTAATTTAATAATAAATGTGTCTTTTTTTGTATTTAATGAAATGAAGTGAGTATATATTATTGCACTGATATGTATACATATATTTACTAAAGGAAAAACTTAATATATATTTTGTAAAATATCTCTGTTGAGATATGTACTATTGATATTTGCTGTAAAAATTTACTAAAACACATTTACTTTTATTTTTTGAAAGATATAAAATGGGGAATTATTAATATATAACAGGGCGAACTTCATTTTATATATAGATTATTTATAATAGTTCACTAATTTAGGAACTCTAAATTCTTACAGTTTAATGAGAAGTTAAGAATATTTATAATTTTATTATTCTTCATAATTGCAGTGTTATTTGGATTATGAAAAATTATTTAAAACTAAATTACATTGCATATTTATATATAAATGTAATGTATACGACTCTTATTTTTTTATCATTCAAATATTTAATTAACGAATTAAATTTAATCACATATTAATAGATAATATGTACAAAAGATTTTTATTATTCCCAGAAATATATGTAATATTCTATAAATGTTTTATATGTCTAAAAAAACATGAATTATCATTTCATTAATTAAAATAAATATGTATTTTCTACAACCACTTCATTATCTGTAAGAATTTATTTTTATATTTGTCCAATATTTATGGTAATACACAAATAAATTATGTAAATATTAATATTATTTTATGGTTTTATGCACATATATAGTTTAATTTTACCATAAATAATTTACGAATATTTATAACTATTATTTTTTTAATAAGGTAAGGGTAACAATATCGAATTATATTTTTTTTCATATAATTCATTAATATAGATTTGGAATTCAGGCTATATATAAAAAATAGTCTAGGTTTATTAGTGAAATTTTAGTTTTAGTAGAATCCGCACATAAGGGATTATTAGATTTATGCGAATTATAATGTTCCAGGAAATAAGAGTATTTCTGCATTTATTATTTAATTATTACAATTAAGTAATTGTTGATTTAGTTATGTTTTAAATATATTACATAAAATATTTTGATATAATAAATTTGCACATTATTTTTATCATTGTTAAACACGTAAAAGGAAAAAATAAAAAAAATCATGATAAATAAATATTCCAATGAATTTTTGAAAATGTAAAAAAAATTAAAGTATTCTCTTAATTGTATTAAATGGAACTTACATTTTATTATAATTTATTTGATAGTACAATTTTTCTACTGTTTACTTTATCAGTTTTTATCCTTTAACTTATTTATATGTAAAAAATTCTTTTTAATTAGGTAACATTTTTGTTGTTGAAATGGCAAATGTTTGTAAGGAATACAAGAGGTTTTCATTAAGAATGTAAACATATGAACATATACATTAATGGAATAAAAATATATTTAGTTCATTTTACGAAACTTAATTTAGCAATTCAAAAAAACCATTTTAATTGTAATAATTTACTTTTTGTTTTTTTTTTTTAAGTAATTATAATTTTTTGCTTATAATGGATTTTTAATTTTTAATTGTGTAAAAATGTAGAAAGTGTAACAATAACATGTTACAAAATAATTTTCTTGTCATAAGAAATTTTTATGTTATGTAAAAATATTAATTGTTTATGTTTCTCCTTAAGAATATGTTTTCAATAGTATTTATTTAAACAGAATAGTATATTATGAATTCTTTTATAATTTTTTCAATAGGAAAAATAGTATATTATTCATATTCTAAAATTTTCTTTTAACAAACTTTTATATAACTTAAATTTGTATTTAACATGGCTAGATTTATTTATAATATTATATGATTATTTTTATTTGCACATATTATTATTTAGTATCATAGAATATAATATTCTTTTTATTTATTATATTAAAAAGAAGTAAATGTAATTAATATACATAATGCACTTATTTTTTATTCTCTATGATGCATAAAAATAATCCACAAAAATTATGTATTAATTTAAGGCTATTTTTAATCTAGAATAATACTATATTTTAAAGGAAAATTATACTTGGAAATCTAAAAAATAAAAGGGTAATTTAAGAAATAAATAAAAAATATAATTAAAAATTAAAAAACACAGGGAAATGTATTTACAATTTTTATTTTTGGAAAGCAAAAATATATATTATTGTACAAAAAAAAAAAAATAATAAAAACATAATATATATATATATATGGTATAAATGCAAATGAATATTTTTTTATTTAACATTTCACTCAATAATATTATATTTTTATTTAATATTATAATATAAAAATATATTTCGTTTTTTTTACAATTATAAATGTTTATTGTGTTCTCAATTAATAGCTTTAATATATTCTAAGCTCAGAAGCTAAAAGAAGAACAACTATTACTAATATACATTTATGTAAATTTAAAAATTTATTTCAGAGTTTACAAAACAAATATAATATATGTTACTATATATTTTTAATTTTTATATATTTATATTCAATTCTTTTTTATTTTATTTAATAAATATATATTAAAACTGAATGGGTAAATAATAAAAATATGAATGTTTATATATCATTTTATTATGGTAATTGTTATCAATAGAGCTTTATAAAAATATTATTTTTATGAAGGTGTATTATATTATTACTTAATATAAAAAATTAGATATCAATTTATATTGTCATCACTCTTAGAAAAGTATTTTAAATTATTTGAATTCATATAAACATATAGCGAATACCATATAGAGAATAATGTTAACGATTTTGATAATAACTTATTAAGATTGTTGTTTTGGGAATGAATGATACTTTAATAAACTATATAAAAAGATTACAAAAATTTTAAGGAAATACATAATACGAATAATAAAGATTGTAAATATACTTATTCTCCTTTAAAAATAATAATGAATTCAGGAAAATGAAGAATATAATTATATATATTTGAAAAATCATTTAATATATGTTTTCATAATTATTAAGAATTTAGTTAATTTTGAAATAACTGTTACATATATATTTATATTATATAATATATATTATCAAGATTATGCACTTATTTACATCTGAAATTGTATCTTTTTATTTTGAAAATATATATTAATCATTGTATTTTGTTTTTAAAATGAACTTATTTAGCTTTTATTTATGTAATTTTTTATTCAGAATAATTCATAATATCATGGTACAATCGTATATATATTGATATAAATTGTGGAAATAAATAATATTATATAAATATAATTGAAATATACAACAACGTAATATTTTAAGTTTCCAATATTTAAAAGAAGTAAAACGATGTGTGTAATTTTATAATTTTAGTGTATAATAATCCTTTCAGGTATTTTAGATATAATTAATAAAATTATTCCCTAAGAAGCACTTTATATTTAATTTAAATCATTTATTAAATATACATTTATTAAAGTATAATATTTTTTCTCGATATATTAAAATTTTTATATTTGTATAAAAATTTAGCTTAATATTATAAAGAGAATATGCTTTAGAATAATCCACTAACTTGGATAAATACGTTAGTTAGTATATTAATTTTCATCCTGAAATGTAATCAATGTTTGCAAAAAAATATTTATTATTTAAAGAAACAAAATACCAATGTATAATAATTTCTTTAATATGTAATTTAAAATTGATAGGAATATATTGCTATAAAAACAAGTATTTATGTTTATTCAACTGTAATATTAACTTCTTTATTATACATTAACACATAATCATATAACATTTATAAATATTATTATTGTACAAAACAATAATATATTATAGTATAATTTACTCGATAATTATTCACCTAAGAATTTTTCTATTTTTTCAAAATTAAATTGTCGCATTTATATGACATATATAATGGTTTTATATATAATACCCATATATATATTAAAAAGGAGTTATTACTAATAAATATTAATTCATTTTTTAAAATAAATATAAAGTTATACGTATTATAATAAAAGATTATGTGCTATTGTTTTTTATATATAGAAAGTTATATTAATTAACAATGTCATTTTAGTAAGTTCAGATAAGCTATAATAAAATGCAATCTATAAGGGAAGTCATATGACACATACTCGGTTTATACTAAATGAAAACATTTAAATATTATTATTTTAATAATCCATTTCTTTAGAAGAACAATGAATTTTTGTTTATAGAAAATATTTTAGCACTTATATAACTCATATTTTTTCCTTTATTTTTAGAATGATCTTAAAAGAGATTTACCGGAATTTAAATTGTAAGAATTATTTAACAATGAAACGACTTTTTATAGTTTTGATGAAAACTGTAAAGAATTTCAAAAATTTAAGGGAAAATATCAAGGAATTAGTGAACTCTGTATTAAAAATGAGAGAAATTTTAATAACTAATCTACAATACTGAACTCATTGTACAGTAATAATAGTTGTTCATAATTCATTTAGGTGTAATATTATGAAATATGAAAAATGTTTTATAAATATCTCAAAAATATTATGATTCATATTTTAGTAAAATTTGCTATGTTAAAAATAAATATTACTATGAATCTAAAAGTTATTTTTACATCCATTACAATCCAAATGACATTTTGAACGAATGAAAAGAAAAAATGTATTTGTATAATTATTTTAAAAATTATAGCACTGCTGATTCTTGTGTTAATAGTTATGATGATTTTATATATATCTAATATGATAAATACTTTAGTTCAATTAAATCGCTATATAAAATTTACAGAGTGGATTGTTATAATGCATTTGGAAAGGACACTTGTTAAGATTATTTTACATGCAAAGAAGATTATAATTTCAATTATTTATTATATATGTTTTAATTTAACTGAGCAAAAGAAGATTTCATATTCCCTAAATATGCTGTTAAATATAAATCAAATGGTAGATAAAAAAAGAATGCGTATTCTCACGCAGAAAAAACCATCATTTTTAGATTAATTAGATGTTATCAAGTGAGTAATCCTCATGGTAAGTCAGTATAGTTATATAAAAGCATTCCCACAACATTAGAAGCTTCTAAAAAAATATGTAGATGAGAAAATATTTAAAGATAGCTTAAATTACATGTTTCTGAATTTTCACATAAAGTGTTAGTGCTTAGTGGTGAGAAGGGAGAAGTAAATATTGGAAGTGATAACTCAGATAAAGAACGTAATATGTAGAAACCTGAAAGGAAGTGAGTATCTAAGAGTTCCTCATCAAATAATGGATAGAAAGCTCATTCCTATTTGTCAGAAAATGTTCTATAAGAAGATTTACCGAATTCCCCGTCTCCAGTACGAGAGCCAAGATTAACAGAACCAGATGCTAGTGAAACGGGATGTACTAAATAAAAGTTGAATTAGAGAGAAAACATATCAAAAGTTATATGATTTTTGCATACTGTTGATAATAATTCTAATACTTCAGTATGTGTGTATAATAAGCCTGGATCTATTCCCATCTATCTAGGTATATCAGTTCCTAATATATTCGCCGTAATTATTATTTTTTCCCTTTTTACAAAGTACATATAAATTTCATATTAAAATATAAATGTTTTATATTGATATATATAATTAAATTTCTTTAAAATTTTATAATTGTAATATAAAAAAATATTATATTTTTTTTATATTACATATTTTGTTATTAGATTACTACCTTTTCAACATGGCTAAATGAGGGGACAAAAAGAAGATAAATGAAGGATTTTTTATATAATATAGAGAAATCATAACAAGCTTATATTTTAATTAGTATCAGTATAAATCCTAAAAGATATTGAACAATTTGTACTTGTCCGTGTACTTAAGTTTTCTTTTGTTAGTGTAACCCATATAACGAAGTAAATTAGAATAAGAATATTTAAAAAATAATAAATTGTAATCTATATGTAACAATTTTTTATATGTAAAAAATAAAAGAAGGAAAAAGATAAAGTTGAAGTTAATAGGATGCATACATACTTTTAAATATCATATAAGAAATATATGAAATATATAATGAAATATTCAAATATGAATGATATAAGGAAATAAAACAATTCTTTAATGAGAAGATAAATAATCATAAAAAATTTGTATTATACTATAAATTATATAACATAAAAGTATATTAAATATATTTTCCTCAGTTTAATAATTAAAAAAGGCACATTTTATTTATGATACAACTATGAATTTTTATCAATAATTAGAATGGAATATATTGATAAATATTAGATATAAATTAAAAACTTTAGAAGTTTTAACAAATATCCTTATAAATATAATTACAAAAATGGAGAAAATTTCAAACAATTTTTTATTATGTACTGTAATTAATTATAAGAAATATGCTTATCCTAAAATGTGATAAAAAATCTTTGAGTAAGACAATTATTAGAAAATCGAGTAATCATATATTGTATACATTAATATATCTGTTTCACACAGTTGCGTAATAGAATAATTATAAATGAACTTAAATAATAAGAATAATATTATTAAAATATTTAAGCATATAATTTATACAATTTCCGTTTTAAATTTATAAAATAATTAGCATTTATGTATATTTTTTGATATTATTCTTTAATTTTTTTTTTGTGGTTCCTTTTTTTTATTAAATAATTGTATTTACTTTTTTGCATTTTTATATATAATAATATAAAAAAACTCTGAGAAAATTCAATGAAAGTTATGATTATATTTAATTTTTATAAATTACTTTAATGCAAAATTATTCATAACCATATCCTGATCAAATTTTTATTAACAAAAATTATACTGATACTACGAAAAAAAAATTTTTTTTTATGTATCATTCGTAATTATTATGGCAAATTTAATACAAATAAAATTTATAGTAAAATAAATAATATATGAAAATTAGTAATTGAATTTATATAAACATTTAATATTTGGCTTTATCTGACTTCCTGAAATATTAAATAAATTAAAATATAAATGTAATTATAACTATGGTATAAATAAAAATATATATTGAAAGATGTGAAAGTTTTCCTATATGCGTCATATTTTTAAATTTTCTTTATTAATTCTTAACATATTAAAGAATGATTTTTTTTTAAATTAATTACAAAAATATATATATATATATATATATATATATATAATAAAATGAATTCTCTTGTATATATAAATTATAAATTCACCAAAAAAATATTTGATAAGGAACATCTAACCATATTGAAAGATTATAATAATGAAAATTTTATATTATTTTTAAAATACAAATTATTTGTATTAAATAATGATATTATAAAATTAATTTTTTAATTTCTTTATTTGTAAATATAAAAAAAAAACGACATAAAATTGAAATATTACAAATTTATTTTATATTCTTTTTATTACATATATATCTATGTAAACCGTGCTCTTTTTAGAGATAATATATATAACAACGTTTTAAGCATGTTTTTAGAGTTTATATGAAAATTTACGTAATTTTTTAATAAATTGAGAAATTATATTATATATTGTGCGCTAAATTAAACAATAAAAAAAAATTTGTATATAATTATAAGCTTATATTTACTGTTGAAAGAATCAAAGAATAAAAGGCTCTTTAGTAAAGCAAAATAAAAATATAAACATTTAATAAAGTAAAGCTCTTATTAAATAAATGATTATAAATGAATTTTTTTACAGACCTGATAATAAGTTTTAGGATATTTTTATACTTATTATTGTAATTATGTTAATAATATGATTAGGAATTAATCGTTGATTTTTTTAAAGAACATAATTTATACACATAATAGGCATTCATAAAAATACTTATATTTATGTATAAATAATTTATTATTTTTTGTAACTACTGGTTAAAAACAATAAAAAACCTATTTAAAATTATAATAGCTAAGAGTAATCAGTATAATTATTAGACATTTTTAAAAAAATAAATAAAACATAATTATATAAGTTAAGAGAAGTATCATAGAGATACATAACAAAAAAATGTATTTCTAATGATATATTTAAAAATATTAACTTTGAGGATAACTAATTAATTTAATGATTAAATATGAAAATAGTATTTACTTATTCTAATATATATATAAAAAATGAAATTATAAAATAAAAAACTAATAAAAAGAAAGATATTAGTAATTTCAAAAAATAATGTATTCAGTGCAATACATACGATAGTTAATGTTAATTAAATTTTCATTTATTCGTAGTACGATGTCAAACATAAAGATCTATGTAATAAAAATATTAATAATCCAATAAATTTAATCATGTCAATAAATTATAACAAATTTTTCATAATGAAATGATGTAATAAATGAAATATATTTTTTAATACTAATATGTTTAAGGAATTTGTTTGTTTTAAGGCTTCTTTAGAGAAATATGAACTATGCAAAAATAATTTTATTCGCATTTTTTGTTAAATACATTTATATCAATATATTTAAATTTTACGTAATAATGAAAAGTTTAGAGTAATCTAAATAAATATATTCTTAAATAATATATTATCTGTAACCGCATATTGTTTTCTTTAATTGATAAACACAATTATAATAACATAATTTCTATTATTTATTGAAACTTTATAAAAATATTAATGATTAATCTTGAGTAAAAGTAATAATATGATTATATATATATTAATATTTTTAGTTAAACATTTATGAAAATAAAATTATAAATTAAACTTTACTAATTATAAAAACATTATATTCCTATATCCTCATTTAGAGATATTCAAGATAAAGAGTATATATTAAAGATATGATTCTTTACTTACTGAGTTAAACATACATTAGATATATTTATATTTATTTTTAATACTAATATGCTGAAATTTTTGCTATTATGTATTCTAACATTATTTAAATATATAAATATATCTCAAAATATAATATGAATTTGCATATAATCCGTTTTTATCTAATTTTAAAATTTACATTTATAATATAAGAATTTAAACTAAAGGAATGATTTATTATGAAAATGCAACTATTTAAATGTGAGCATAGTCTATGTATATGTTAGATAAGAATTTCTTACATTAAAAATGAAAAAGAAAAATTAATCAGTAATATATTTTTAAGAATGTTAAATGATAAAATCGAATTCGTTCATACAGGAAATATCTTATGTATATGTACATTTGAAGAAACGTTAAATTTATGATATGTAATTGTAATTTGTCTTATTTGAATATGTAAAAATTTTAAAATATTATTATTCCTTTTTTATTATTATATAATATTATCTATTGTGCTGCTTATGTTACATGTTTAAATGTGTTATTAACCAAAGAAAAATTATAATAATATAATTTATACTTTATAAAAATTTAAAAACAACTCCTAGTAAATAAAAGGTTTTAACATTTTACAGTTGTTTATAAAGTTTACGAAAATTATGCATATATTATGTAATTTTATATACATTACATAAATAAATATACTTTTAATATATTTTTTATTTTTCTATTTTGACTGTTCAATGACTGAAGACACATTTTAAAATGGCCACTATATTGCAGGTACACAACTTATTAATGCGTGATATATACGTATTCAGTGGAATATTCATTTTCTTATGAACTATATTAATAAAATTATTCTAAGAAATATGATTTTTCTAATTACATTTTTTTTTATCTTTTTTATTATCTCTAAGGGAGATTTTATGGAATCATTACCATCGAAAGTTTATTATAGAAAAATGTTTGAGTCAATAACAGATTATTGCGTCGAGTCTGATAATAGTAAATTTACACAAGCAAGATCCAAATTTAATGAATATGAGAAAATTAACAGTATTGTAAAGAGGCTTGTGAATCCTTTATGTCACGTATCTTTTACTAATGCAGGAGAGAACTGTGATAAACAATGTCATAAGTTATACTATTGGTTAGGAAATGAGTTATTTAATAAATTAGAGGAAGATTCATTTTCAAAAGTTATTGGAATACTTGAGGAAGTTTCGAATGCTCTTCATGAGCGTGATAAATGCAAATGTAATTTTTTTAAAGATGTTAAAAAGGAGAAGTTTGAAAAAATGAAGATTGTGAGAGATTATTGTGAAGATTATGAAAACATTAAGAGCACTCTAAAAGCTCATAATTATACTTGCGATAAGAATGTTAGTGATTATCTTCATAAAGCTACTAATGCATATGAAGAAATGTATAAATGTACACAAGGAAATGCTGAATTATATTATAAAGAACTTAAAAAGCATGTTCCTAGTTGTTTTGAAAAAAAGTTATCTCATTTGAAGTGTGAAATAAAGCAAGTGTCCGCAGAAAACCTAGGTACTAGTTTTTATAACACTAATATTTTGGACCAAGAATATGTAATTAATGTATCTGCCTTTACTTCATCTCAAATTTTTCTGTTCTTTGTTCTACCCTTTGTCGGCATTTTCTTCATTGGCTTCCTACTATATAAAGTAATTATTAATATTATTTATAAAATTAAATATCTTAATTTACTTCCATTTATATTTGTTTAATAGATAAACAAATAAAAAGTAACGGTAAAATAATTATTATATAATCATCTTATATATATCTTTTGAATAATAGTTTACTCCAATTGTATCATGGATACATACTAAAGTATTAAAGAAAAAATCAATTAGACGTAATTTGGATGAAATGGATATACTAGAATTAACAGAATACACGAACGAACGAAGAAGATCAAATTTAGGTAGAAAAAAACTAAATGTAGCATATCATGCCGCATGAGTAATCTTTTACGAAAAGTATATATTAAGTTTATATTAAGAATAATAATTTTAACAAGAATATTTGTCCATATATTGTTCTATTAGAAAAGAAAGAAAAAAAAAAGAAAAAAAATACATAAATTAGAACGTCTATATCAGTAGACAGAAAATTATGATATAGCAACTGATATTATAATTTAATGTAAATAAGAATACATTATTGATATATTATCATTGTAAAAAAAGTTAATAAGTAAAATATATAGAGAATTAAAATTAATAGAAAAAAAGGAGTGTTAAATTGGAAATTTCCATGTTTTTCGTTCTTTTAATTTATGTATCATTAGTCAAAATGCAATTAAAAATGAATTAAAATATTTGAATTTTTGGAGTTTATTAAAATTAAATATTTTTTACATATAGTAGTATAGTGAAAATTCACAACTTAAAGTAGCAAAATCCATAAAAGGAATAATTAATTTTTTGTAAAAGTACATCGTAAATAATTATTATTATGACAAGAGGAATGTGCACCGTATAATACAGGTCATATATAATGTACCTGTACTACAATAAATAATATACAATAAAATAAATGATTATATATATTATAAATTCGGAAATATATAATCTAATTTTGGAAATAGCATATTCTGTTAAATTAAATGAAATAACTTTTTATATGAATATGCAAATATCAGTTTTTCATTAGCTCTTAATATACATAACATAAATTTACATAGTAAAAATAATAAATATAATTTGTGTAATTTTTATTATGAATAATTCTATAAATAAAAGCTACATCTACATAATATTCTTTATATTTTTACATTAAAGTAAAATGTTATACAAAAATAAAAAAAGTCATGATAATAATAACAATTTTATAAGACATCACAGAGAAAAGAGATTTCAGCATTTTCATTTATAAAAATGGTATTCCTAAACATAACATTATAGAAGTATATACTGAATGCAATTATCTGTAATTAATGAAGTTTTTTTTTTTTTTTATTATATATAAAATGATGATAAACAAAAAGTTATATTAAATAAAAATGATTAAAAATATTGTTTAGTTCTTGTAATTTTATATTATATAGATACTGTTTCTTAAAAATATATTATATATAGTCAAAATATGAATATATAAGGAAACATATTTGGTCAATATATATATAATGTATTATTAAATTTATTGAAGTAAAATTAAAAGAAAAAGCATAATATTATAGAGTATAATATATATCAGCGCTATTATAAAAGAATGGAATAATTTAATCAAATCAATGATCCCATTAAACTATCTATGGATGAGAGAAAAAAAAAAGTATTACAATTATTTTACAATAAAATTTAAAATTGTTGAACTTTGAAATATATACCCTCATAGAAAATATATACTGTAAAATTAGGATATTAGTAATGTGTAAGGGTCAAAAAATGAAAAAAGCATATTATACAAAATTCGAATTATATATATAAATAAAATAAATTAAGCTTTATATAAATTATGTAATAAAAATAGTATGAAAAGGTAACCAAAGAAATAAAAATATAAAAATAACTAAAAAATGTTCATTATATATACACCTTAGATCTACAATTTCTTTTTTTTTTTTATGATTTAGTTTTTACAAAAGTAATTTTCCTAGGAAAACTGTTATAAATTATCATTATATTATTAAAATAATACATTTAATATATAATATTTTTATAACTATCTACTACGCTAAATGAATCAAAGAATAAGGTATAAAAACTTACAAGTATAAATATTTCTGTTCTCAAAGTTATATTTTATAAAACAACAAATTTATTTTATTTATATTATTTGCACAAGAGTTACTATTTAACATATTATTTTGGGAGTATTCATGTATAAATCATGAATACTTTATTTCAATGTCGTTAATATTTAAAAGAAAAATATTCATACATAAAAACATTTCCTGAGTTTTAGTAAATTTTTTGTATATAAAATTTTGTATTTTTAAACTGTATTATTTTATATTGTAAATTCTTTCATATAAAATTATGCATTTATTAATGCTATAAACATCAGTATATCTTCATTCAAATATTAAGTTTTATTTGGAGTAAATGACTTAATTATATAAAAATAATAAATGTCTTTAAATTTATATACGATGTTTTTACGTGATATTTATTTTTCTTATAAGTGGTATTCTTAAACTCAAATAAACATAAAGGATTAAGTCAAATATTTTTTTTGGTAATTGTGCGATTTGCATATATAAAAATGCATACCTTGGAATATAAAACAGCTTAAATATTTAATTTGTTTTTGCAAACATATAGTTCGAGCTGGAATAATTAAGGTATATATATAGATAAATGAAAGTAAAAAGGTTCACTGCATTACAAAAAAACATTTTAATATATATCTTAGCACATTTTCATTTTTGTGTTACTATTAAATGTTAAAATACTTTAAGTAATTATATTCTTTTTAGTAAAATCTATACTTGTGTGTATAAAATAATTTTAGTTTATGTTTCAAAATATTGGTAAGAAATTTCAAATATATTAGTATAAACATAATATTTAGCTATAATATATATAAGAGATCATTAATTTTGACTAATAAAGTATATAACAAATAAATTAAATGATTCATGCATTAATGATAATATAAGTGAAGTTAATAAATTATTGATTTAGTTTAGTTTTACAAAAATTATTAGAATTTCTATGAAAAATTAAATTGAAAACCAAAAATATATAATTAATTTGATATTTTTAACATGTATTATACCAAAAAAAAAAAAGCATGTGTTATGATTAGTAAAACAAGGAAATGTTCGCAAAAAACATATATTTTTAATTTTTTAACACTTTTGTTTCATTGCTGTAAATACTAATTTTTTTATCAATAATAACTACATTTACCGAAATATAATATTTATAAAATTATAATAATTCCTAGGGAAACTTAAAAATAGTAATTATTCAAGAAACACCTAGAACAATAGCATATACCTATATTTTATACATTGTACATTCTATATAAATTTAATATTTTTTAATAATTAAAAATAATGAGAAAAAAATTGTTTAATCACTCTATTACGTAATTAAAGTATACGTTGTGAATATATATGAATGAATTGAAATCCTGTAATTTTACTTATCGTTAATTTTTATAAATAATATCAATAATGTAGTTTTAAAGAATCTTTTTTTAGGTATTTTTTTTTTTTAATAAGTAGCAAAATTTTCTATACATTTTAATTTTTTAAGAAAAAATATTAATAAAAATAAAAGAGGTATATTTTTATTGTTAAAAGTGCCTAAAGTGATGTTCATTTTTTCTTTATTATATATATTACAATATTAGAGTCTATAACATGAAACAAAGTATTGAGTTCGCATGTTTTATCAAAATTTTTATGTTTATCATTTTAATTTGGACATGTCATTTTTACAGTAACATGGTACCATAAACGTTTTTTGAGGGAATTTGTTTTATTCATATTTACATTGTTTATTTTTATAAATTATTTTTTTTGAATGGGAATATTTATCCACTTATATATGAAATATTAACAATTTTTTTTTTAGAGTAGGTTTAACAAAATTTTGGATGAAAAGCATGGCTCTGATAAAAAACTATATAAACGAATTTATCGATTATTAGGAAAATGTGAAAAGACTATTTTTGCAAATGTTGGAGATTTAGAATTAAATATACCATATAATACAAAAAGGAAGAATGAAGAAATATTTACAGTTGATAATGAAAAATTTCAGAAGGAAAAAAAAGAAAAATTAGATAGAAGCTTATTATATAAGGAAAAATTGATTAAGCAACTTATGAAAAATAAATGTACCATGCTACATAAATCATATAATCATTATGAAAAAAAAATAATGAATGGACTTGATGATAAAGCTTTTTTTAAAAAAATGATTTTAATTAATAATAAGAATTACAAAAAATTAAAACGCAAAAAATTCGGACTACGCCTTTGTTTACTTTTCATTTTGTTCGTGGTGGTATTAGTGATACCTATAGTAGATTTATCATTTGGAAAATTTCAAGAAGCGGGTAATTTACTTGGAAAATTATGTGGCTTATCAGGACAAGATAGCCTTCAGCCTGTAGAGAGTGAGGTTACTAGAGGTTTTTGGGCTAATTTGTTTTTCTCTATATGCAATAATAATAAAATTATAGGATATAAAATATTTGGTGTTCTAATATATTGTTTACCTATCATAATATTGGGTATAATAATTATAAAAGGAATATATTATTATTATAAAAATGTTATAAAACACAAAAAAATTAAGTACGTGGAAGCTTTCAATGAATGGTAAGTGGTATATTTATTTCTTTAAAGAAGCCTTTAGTGTTATATATTATCTGTAGTATCTTTAATGAAATATTAAATATATGAATAATTGCTTAGATTTTATATGTAAATTTGCATGTACGTAGCTATATTTATACGTAAATGTAAACAAAATATGTTTTTATTTTTTTTTGTAAATTTGAATATTTGAAAGTTTTTTAATCTGTAATTTAATATACTCCAAGAATTGAATTAAATATTATGTTTTTGACATATATATTTCTGTATTTACGTAAATTTCACTGAAATATATATATTTGTATAGTAAAATTAATATGTAACTTTATAATTAATGTCATTTTATTGAATTCATTTAATGATGTACATTTTAACTATTAATATTGTTGCTTTATATTTTTAATCATTTACTAGTATAAAATTATTATTTTTTCAGATTTACAATAGAACGAATTGTTATTTTAAAATTAGCAATTAACGTGCCTCGTTTTTTATATAATGAAAGGAAGAGATAATATTTATTTTATTAAAATTTTTTTTTTTTTTTTGAACTTTAAAATAGTATTTTAAATTTATTTTTTATTATTTGTTCTAAATTTCATATTAATTTCTTAATATATTTGCTGGAAAAATAATATTTTTTTAAGGAAAAAATAAAATTTAGTATTTTTACAGTAATTTCTTTCGAATATAATTATTTTATAATTGTTATTATCTGGTTTACATCACATATGCTGTAGAAATAATTGAACAGAAATTTTTTTTCGCTATAAGTATTATTAACTGGAGGAATATTTATTTGTATTCATTGTTTAATATGTGTTTGCGAATTTATTTTTATGAACATATATATCGGTTAAACATCAAACAAAAATTAATATATTGACTTTAAAATTGTAAGTACAAAAGTTATTACATAATATATTTTGGTAAAGGTTATTGTTACATTTTCCTATTTCTAATTTGCATATAATAACATATGTATTAATATCATAAGTAAATTTATATTATTTTGAATTTTATAAATAGGATAATTGTATGAAATATTCATGCACTTATTTTCCTTTTTCCTTTTTTTTTATTTTTCTAATATATGCATATTTTTTAAAATATGGTTATGTGTATAAAAAATAAAAACAAAAATATAAGGGGGATTAATTTAAAAAATCCAAATAAAGAAATAATGGTACTAATTAAGTTTAATTAAGAGTTATACTTTTTAAATATATAACACAAAAATAGAAAATAAGCCTTTATTTACTTTTAAAAAATATATATGTTAGATATATTGAATAATACATTATAAATTCATTTTTTTAAATATAGTGAAAAGCTTAATTTAAAGTTCCTGCTTATAAGAAAACTAAAAAATGTGTTATATTTCACAAAACAAAAAATTTGCACAAGTTATTTGCTACTTTAATAATTATTGTATAGTTATCATTATTAATATATTATAGAATAAATAACTTGTTTTTTCAAAGTGTAATATCTAATAAATTAGAACTAATAATAGGAAAACATCATTAAAATTAAAAATTACTATCTTAATATATAAAATGTTGTAATAGATCTATATTCTATACATTTTACGCTATAAATTAAATGAGTATTCATAAATATTTATATATCTTAAATTTTTTTTTTATATTGAAATGTTTCCATAAAAAAAACTTGTAATTACTGAACCATGTTTAATAATTAACTTATACATTTTGAATATTTATGAATGAATTAAAATCATAGTATTTTATTTAAAGTTATTTTTTTATTTATAACATAAATGTTAAAAAATTATAATATATTTTTAAAAGTATTATATTATGGTTTGCATTGTAAAATGCATTTTAGGTATATATATATATATTGTTATCTTTCTATGAAGTAATAATAAAAAAAAATTGAAAAAATACATGTAGTACTATATTTCATTGAATATATAACACTTATTATAAATATAATTCTTTTTAAATATATTACAACTTTGGAAAACTTTATGATGGAACAAAAAATTGTGTTGTTATTTATCAAAATTTTAACGTTTATACTTTTAACTTGGATATGTCACTTTTGCAGTGGAATGGTATGGTAGTATTATTCAAAGAAATCTCTATTATTTATATTGTAATTAATTTTTTTTATTTTTGATTTTTTTTAGGATGAGAATATTTTTTTATTTAAATAAGAAATATTTACGTTTTTTTTTTTTTAGGACATTTTAAAGGAGAGTTTGAGTGAAAAATACAATTTTAGCAGACATTTAAGCACTAGTAATTATCGATTATTAGCAAAATATAAGCAGAAAAAGGATTCAAGTATTGCAAATTTTAAAGAAGATATTCCACATAAAGAATTGAAAGAAAAAAAATATATATCTAATAATAAAAAAGAAACAGAAAGAAAACACAAACAATCTTGTAAAAGTTCATTGTATATTGAGGAATACGGCAAAAATATTGGAAAAAATAAATGTGGTTTAACTAAAACAAAAAAGTATTTCGATTTTGAGAAAAAAATATTTAAAGAACTTGATTATGAAGATTATGCTAAAAATATCAGGAATATTGACTATAAGGTATATAAAAAGCTAGCACGTAAAAAACGAAGAATACGAATTGCTTTGCTTTAGCTTTTTATCTTGATATTGATACTACCCATATTAGATCTTTCATTAGAGAAATTAGTAGGTGGTGGTTTATTAGGTTTATTACACTTGTTATACCCATCTCCATCTGAAGCTCAGATTGCTCCTGGTGTAGATGGGCTTTTGGATACACTGTTAAGCAAAGAAGGATGGGGTAATTTACAAAAAATATTTGCATCAACTACATTCATTTATGGTGTACCTTTCCTTATATTTGCTGTTATATTTGTGTTAGTGATGATATATTACTACAAAAAAGTTATAAAATATGAAAATATTAAGTTCAGAAAAAGATCGAATAAAAAGTAATATGTGATTTTCTGTAAAGATGAATTTAATATATATAGTCATATCTTTAGTGATATACTTAACAGCCATAATAATAACTATTTTTATTTTATAATTACAGATACGTATACCAGTGTTTTTGTTAGGAAACAATAAACATGTATGTTTTTAGACCTTTTGTTAATTTGAATTTGTGACTGTTTGAACAATTTTCAATTTTTATTTTAAGGAATGACTTCTGTATATCCAATTATTTTTTCTTGATATATAAATCTTAGCTTTAAAATAGATTCTATAAATAATTTATATATATTGGCATTAAAATCAATATATAATGGAATTATTTATGTAATTTTATTGGATTGTTGCGCTTTCAATTTTACTAAACATATTTTTTTATTTTTTGATGAAGTCTAAAATTATTATTTGCTTAGGTTACTTAAGAAAATGTACTATTATAGTCATGTTAACAATGTTGTGTCGTTTTTTGCATTCAGCGTATGTATATGAATAATTTGTATTACAGTGGTACATATATAAGTTGTTTTTTTACCAAAGAAAGAATGTTAATATTTATTCTATAAAATATATTTTATTCGGCATATTTTATAAGCGGTGCTAAAGTATAAATCTTTTTAAAAGATGTAATTTTTTACCTAGTCTAATTGTAGAATTATAAATATATCATGAAAAGTTGTACTTTTTTATTTATAAATTACTTAGAATTACTTACAAATTTTGAGATTCTAAATCATTATAATTAAAGGAAGTGTTTAAACCAAATGTTATATTATTTTTGTTCTTAATTATAGTTATTTATTATTCCACTAATTACTTGTATTTCTATTATATTGAAAATTTGTATTTACGTAATCTATATATTTTGTATACTATTGAATGATTAAATTAATAGGTAATAATTAAGAAAATATTAATAGATAAGTTGTATTTCTTTCTGCATATGATTTATTTTGGATTAAATAATGGAAAGTTTATATATCATTTCTAAATATGATATGTACTATTATTTATGTATATTGCTAGTAATTATATTAGATATAATGAATAATTTAATTAATGGTTTTTGACATAATTATCGAATTGAATATAGTGATAGAATTCTCTTATTAATTAAATATAATAATTATTTTGCTTTTTTATATTGTTATTTTGTAATTTTTCAATATGTTTTTTGGTTCTATTAATTTATAACCATATTATAAATGTTTTATGACACTGACTTTATTATCTACTAAACAAAGATATTAGGTAATACATATCACAGGAATTATTTAAGTCTTTCTATGAATTCAACTATTTTTAAAATGTTTTATTATATTATTAATTTTTATGAATATACAAAAATACTAAATTTTTATTTTTTCTAATAATACATATTCAATAACTTAGCCAATTAATAAAAATATTGGGATGTTTTCCATAGTTTACTCGTAATTTTGATTATTTTATAAAGTATTAAATAAGAAAAGTTATATAATAACATATAAATATATTTATATGTAGCTGGTATTAGGATATATATTTAAACATATATTTATGGATGTCTATTATTGGCTACATATTCCTTGTATAGTATTGATAAGTAAAATATGTTATATTAAGGATATTCGAGACACAGAAAAATTAAAAAATTTTATAGATTGATAAAAAATCATATGCTTTATACTTATATATATTATATCTATACAGATTTGTTTTTTTCCGTAGAGCTAATAATTACTATGTACAAGCTTTATTTTTCTGATTAAAGTATCTAAGAATATTTATTAAAAATCTAATGAGGAACTCAAAATTTCACTATATATAACAAAATAAAATAAAAAGAAAATGGTTTTTTATAGAATTAGAATAAATAAGTGAATATAATATATTCGTTAAAAGGTGCTATAACCAGAAGTTTCAATAATATTTTATTTGTATATCTATTCAAGTGATCAAAAGAATTTAATTATAATAATATATATAATTTTTTTAGAATATCTAATAAAAATTTAACATTGCACCTAGTATATAATTATTCTGAATATCATAATACATATTCTAAAAAAACTTATGATAATATATAATTTTAATGTGAAAAATTAGATAAATGCATTATATGGTGGATGTGTACCTTTAATTAAGAACACTGATTTAAATAATATAATTTTTAAATAAAAAATATTTTAACATTTAATTATAAACAAATATATTTTAATTATTTTATATAATTGTTTCACAAAATTTTATTTATTCATTATAACTAATATTATATTTGATAACTTTTTAAATACACTTGTTACTTTCGCACTATATCCAAAAGTGTATTATAACATACTGCTTTTTGAAAATACCTCATTATATATAATTAAATTAAAAAGAAGCGCTAGATAATAAAATTGCGTCGTTTTTCTTTTAAATATGTTATTCTTCAAAAAATTAGATTATGAATAATAATATATTTATATAAACAACCGATACGGAAAATTTTACAGAAATGTGAAATATATGAATTTTTTCGAATATATTGAAATATAATTATAATGCATTAATCTCCATAATATAAAAAATATAAGATATATATTAAACATAAATATATTTTTTTAAATATAAATCTCTCTATTATTACATTTGTTCAACAAAAAAAAATTTTGTTAACACTGTTCTAATGAATTTACCAGCTAACATATAGGGCAAAAACGTGAATAAATATAATTATATTTTTTAAGTTATATATTAATTTGGTTGATATATTTTATTTATATATAACTTATTTAAAATAATTAATAAAAATAATTGAGCTTAATATAAGAATGAATATATATCCTAGTACTTATAGTAAAACTATTATTATTTATTATTACAAGTAATAATTATCAAATTCAAAGAACCATATGCCATATAAACTAAAGAAAGAAATCTAATATATCAAGAGAATTATTTTAAAAAATAATTTAAGGAAAATATATAACAATAAAAATAGTTAAAATATTTTATTAACAATACCTTTTGTTCATGATGTTATTATTACATAATTTATGTATAATCTCATGAATAACATTTATACACCTCTCCTAATCAGGAAAATTATTGAAATCTCTGTTTAAAGAAAATGTATAACATAATATATAAAAATGAAGAATTAAAATTAACTATGATATCTTCAAAAAATATATGTAATATTTTTTTTTTTTGGTCTGAGGAATAATTTTGTAATTATTATATTTTTTTTATTAATTGCAACTTCTTTAAAAATAAAAAAAAACGAATTTTTACATATGTATTCTATGAAAAAAATCATCAGTACTTAAATAAACAAAATAAAGCGTTATGTTTTTATAGTAATATAAAGAATAATATATATATCGACAAAATAACCCAGGAACAATTTATTATAACTAAATTTTTCTTCTTAAGCATATTTTATAATGAAAAGAAGACTTTTTACAATTTTTGTATATTTACATGTCATATAAAGTAGCAATTCTTTTCTTTATGTTTATATATTACATATTTTTTAAACTTTATAATTTTCTTATGTTAACAGAATATTTTATTCGTACTTATTTCATTAAAAAAAAAATATTACAAATATATATATATACAGAAACATAAGAAAATATATGTTAATATTTTCTTAATTTATTTATGTAATAAATTATATTTTAGTAAGTTTTAATTAAAAAAATGAAATCATAGAAAATATTAGAGAACCCATATAAATTATGCAATATACTTAATTAAATTCCAATATTAGTTTAATATACTAGAAGGATTTAATTGACATTGTAAATATAATTTTCAAATTTAATATATAGTATTCATATAGTGTTAATGAATTTTTAGTTAAAATTGACAATTTTTTTAATTATTCTCAATGCATAAAAATATATTTGTCAATCTTATTAAAAAATTACTATTTTTGAGTTTTCATTAAAAATTTTTTTTTTTAAAATTATCTCTTCTAATTGCTTCATTCATATATATAAACACACTCATGCATAATAAAATTGGAACTATGAAAACTGTAACATTCCTAAAAAAAACAATAAAATATTTAAATATAACATAATGTATTATTAACAAAGAAGAATACATAATCGTGCTATATATATCTTACCTAGGAAATAGTAGGAATTTGAATTGAAGGACATTTATTATAAGCAATATTCTTTATATCAATAAATTCCAAAAATTAGTTATATTGTATTTTTTGTAATATACGCTTGTTTAATGATAGTTATGTAAGCATGTATTATTGTATTTCTTATGGCAACAAGGAAAATATAGTATTAATGAATAATTTCAAAAATAATGTTTGAATAAATAATTATACATAAAATAATTTTTACAAATTTATTATGTAACCTAAATTAGCTTTATAAAAGTGTTTAAATGTACAAAATTGCATGTAAAAAAAAATATACCACTACGCATTATAACTAAGTTTGTATAGTATAAATGCTATTTTCTATTGAAAAAATATATCATAATAATAATTCATTGCATATTTATAATAAGTTGCATTATTCTACATTATTTCTTATATACCATTTAATATTATGATGTGACAAAGTTAATGTTACTTATATTTTATGTAAAAATATTAATATAATAAAAACAGTACAATTATAGTTTATTCTTTGCAATAAATTAGCTGGTATTTTTAATAAAGAAACATATATATGCATGTAAACGTTTAACAAAAAAGGTGAATAAAACGTACCAGTCGTAAATAACTTGTAATTGTTTATACTTAAATTATTATATATGTATAGTTTTAATCATTTAATCTAATATATACATCTTAAATGGGAAGGAAATTATGGAAATGGAAGAACAAATTTATGTATATTTTCATTGTTGATTGAAATAAATATGCATAGTTCTTTATTTAAATACCAATATTTACATTGAAAAACATATAAAAATTCATTTTTTATAAGAATTCTTTAAGTATTTACATAATTCATATATTCCATTTAATTTTCAGGATGAAATTTTAGAAAAATTACCTTCAAAAACTATATATGATGAATTCAATAGTCAAGGAAATTACGTTATTATGAACAGCGTTTGTAAAAGAGAGGATTATGAACAATGCGATGATATAGATACTTGTCTTAACATATGTAAAAGGATTGAAAAAAATTTTAAATCTTTATATGAAATGAGTAATTCAGGCAATTATAAAGAACGTTGTTCACATTATATATATTGGGTATATAAAGAAATACAAAATTTATTTAAAAGTGATTCAACAAAAGATAAAGTAGAAACTGTTGTTAATGCATTTCTAAAATTGCAATCCTCTCTTACGAGAAATTACAGAGTATATAATTGTAGTTATAATTTTAAGGAGAAAGATTTAAATGAATTGAAAGATAAAAATAAGGAAAAACAATTATACGATTATTTTACAAATTATGATAGTATTAAAACTAAAGATATTTGTAATAAGTTTGAGTTAAATAAATATAAAAAATACCTTAATGCTATCAATGTTTTATATGATGAAAAAAAAGAGAATTGTTGTAATTCAAAAATATTAGTATGTCCAAATTATTTTTTGAAATGTAGGGAAGATTTTAAACCGAGTAAACTTTTATCTGCGTTAGAACTCTCCAATGATCATAGTTGTAATGTACTTGAAGATTTTAAAGAAACTAAAACGTCTGAAAAAAAATTAGAATCTAGCGATTTTGAGACAGGTTTTTTGGAGCAAATTCTTTTTACTAATTGTCATATTAAGAATACCAGCACAACACTATCATGTGGTTTAGTATCAGCATATTCCTTGACACGTAGAAGTGGGAATGCAGTTGAAAACAATGAACAACTTAGGAATAGTGACATATCTTCTCCAAAAGATAAAAAGAGAGAATCCATTATAGATCTAGAAGTCGAAAAAGAACATGAAAAAATTAGGAAAATAGTTGGTCTTAGTTCAGAAGTAGTCAATTATCCATCTCTTCCAAAAACTGCCTCATATATGGATATTAGATGGAAATTAGACAAAGATGGAAAGTTACATTGTCCTGCTGAGAACCCAGAGAAAGATACATCAGTACTTTGCATGTACGTGGAAGAATTAGTTAAACGAGGTATTCTTATAAAAGATGAGAATTCTAGGATATACCGATTAAAGAAAGATAAAACATGGGCAACAAAGCCGTTAAATATAGTTATTAAAAGAGAAAGAGGCAAGTACTCAATACAAAGTTATTCAGAACGTCTACAAGTTTTAAAGGCTGATCAAATAATGGTTACTGATGATAGAAACTCAATTAGTCAAGAGCATTATGGAAAAGATAATGAATCTAATATATTACAGAACATTTTTTTCCGTGTTGGCACTGCGATTTCTTTGGTAATGGGATTAATTTTAGTTTTTTTCCTTTATTTTAGAGTAAATTCCAAATTTCATTTTATATTATAAATATTTTATAAGTCATCAATTTAATTTATTTTAAAATGTTTTAATTGTAAAATAATAATATTATATGTGTTCTATTTTTTTTATTTGGATATTAGTTCACTCCCTTTGGCTCTTGTGTAGATAAAAATAGAAAAAGGAAAAAAAGACATAAGACTAATTTCGTTGAACTAAACACAAAAAGACTATCGAGGAGATTCATAAAACGTACTTATAGGAATTCTGGTAGAAGGAGATTTAGTGTAGTAAATATAGAATAATGAACTTCATTTCATTAATGTTATAAAGAATATCAAATAATTTAGTTGAAAGATATTAAAATAAGAACAAAATTGAGTTAAATATACATTTCTATTAAATAGCCATATTTAACAAAATGCAATAAAGAAAAAAGTACAGTTAAAATATATTACTTTTAGTTTTTAACGTTTTATATTTAATTGTATGTATTTTTTATATACACTTTAATAATATTATTATTAAAATTTTTTTATAATATCTTTTTTTTTATTAAATTTTTTCTTATTGAATAACTATAATTTTAGCAAAAACTAATATCATATCTACATGTAAAAAAATATATTTAATTCTGATTTTCTGTGCTTATTTAAGTCTACATTAAAGTATGAGTTGCAGATGACTATTGATAAAATATTTTTGTTTGTTTTAATTACACTCAAAAATAGTTTATTAAATTCATTTTATACTTGGTTAAAGAGTTGAATATAAGTAATATGTTATAGTTATATTTGATATAAAAATAAATTTGAATTTATATATATAATGAATAAGTTCAGAACAAGTAAATTAACAAATAAAATAGGAGCTTTATGAACTTCTCAAAATGTAATATTCATGTAAAGCATCAAATAATAATTCTTATGTAAATTCATTTTTATAAGAAAAGATAAATAGAAAATTAAGTTTAAAGACTATGTTGTCATATATGTGCAAATGTTTTGTATTCCTAATAAGAATTATATTTTCTTATTTTATCTTAATTTTTTGGTAAAATAATATTTCACCTGAAGAACACTGCTTTTATATATATAAATCGATGAAGTTAATGAATAATATGAACTCTGTACCATATGAGATTTTTATTATATATATCCTTAATTAATATTGAATAATAAAGTTATTAATTTATGCTTTCATTAATATATATTATTTATAAGGTAAATATATTATAAATATACATGACAAAATGAATTAAAATAAGTACATTATTATAAATATTATTACAAATATTGGTATCAAAATAAAAAAGGAAAAAGGATAAAGTAAGAATTATATATAGAAATTAAACAGTGTCCATAAAAAATTATATATTACTGTTGTTCGGTAAAATAATTATAGATATATTTTTAAATGAAGTTCTATCAGAAATTATTATATGAAAAAACATATATTATTAAATCTTCCAATATTAATAAAATTTTTTAATTTATAATTAAAAAAAAATAATCTATAAAATAAAAAGAAAGCGCTTATAAAAAAATTTAATGAAAAAATTTAAAAAATATAATAAACAGTCAATTAAGTGTCAATCTGCAGAAAAATAAAATTTTACTTGTCATTGATATATATAAAAAATTTTAATAGCTTTGTTTAACTTAAATAAATTATGTAATTTTATTTAACATATATGTTGCGTATATAATTTTTAGTGTTTTAAAAGAAATTATTAAATACCATTACTTTGATTTATTACATACTTTTTTAATATATTTTTGTTTTGGGTTTTTGTAAATTTTGATTTAATAATTTAATATATTTTATATAATATGTTTTTTATAAAATTTGTTTATTAAGTTATTCAAAATTACATTACAAGATTATAGGAGTTATTAATAATTTTATATTAGTTTATTTTATTATAGTTCATAATAATTTTCTAAGTAAATATTTTTGTTAACCAGATTATATTTTTGTAATATATAAAATATATTTTATGTTTTCAAAAACGATGCATAAATATTATGTGTAATAAACTTATAAATGGAAAACAATATTTAGTTATAATGAAAAAAAAATATATTAATAATTTATTTTATGCAATAATTCACTTGTTATATTATTATTCATTCATTAAATAAATTTTGTATGCTAATTACAAACTAATTCTCAATGTACGAAAAATGATATTATGAAAAAAAAGAAAAAACAATACATTATTGCAGTTGACAGTTATAAGTGAATTATATTTATTTTAAAAAATTATATATATAAAGTATTACAAGTATTCATCAGGATTTTTATTTTGTATTTTTTTCTTTTATATTTAAGATAGTTTACAAATTTTATAATTAATAAAAAAATGTATGTTTCTAATTTTGGCGCATAAGTAAAAATTCGTACATATAAGACTACTAAAATATTACAGCTAACTTTCTAATATGATTTAGTATTACAATATTGTATATAGAAATAACAGTTAATATTTTTAATATTTTACAAAAATATTAATATAAATATGAAAAAAACACAAAAGTACTATATCTATTTATCAGATAGTGAATGTTAATTATAAAAATTATCTATGGATTGATATTTTATAATTTCCATATAATTGTATATAACTGAATTATTTCAGAACTATTTGTATTAACTCTATAACTCCTTAATTTTACTTACTCTATAATATACATTATAGTAATTATATTTAAATTGTAAGAATTTTAATATATTTTTTCTTATAAAATATGCATTTATGATTTATTAAAATAATTATTTGTTTAATTATTTAATTTCAAATAATTATAAGAATTTAAAATAATGTTTTATTAGACAGATAAGTATAAAAAATAGTTAATTTATTTTATATATATCAATTTACTATCATATAAAAGAATATAAACTACATTATAAACTTAAAAAAATACAATTATATTTTTTATTACATAGGGAAATTAAAGTTTAAAACAACATATTAAAGATATATGACAAATTTTTTTTATTATTATATTATCATTACTTCAATATATATATATCTTTAAAAAAAAAAAAAAAAAAAATTGGGTTTAAAAATATTTATCTAGTAATAAATGCATAAATAATGATAATTAAAAATTAAACTTGCAACAGTTGTGTTACAAAAGTAAAAGTACCTTCTCAATTTACAATTTAAATGTATATTTTTTCTTAAACAAGTTAGTGTGCTATATATTTGATTTTTTTAAATATAATATGGGCTATGGAACAGTTCAAATATTATTTTTTAATTAATGCAATGCTGTAAATCTTATGACAGAAATAGTTTTAGAAATTATATTTTTTTCTGCATTATTCATATTATTATGTGGTTATTATATCATCACAAGAACTTTTCCCATAATTTAATGTTAATAATTTAATAATTATTGATAACAAATAATCGTTAATATTATTTATAGTTTTATTAATATAATGTACAACAGAATATCTATATTATCTATGTTCTATATACTCCATAAATACTATATATAGAAATGTTGAGAAATCATATTTTTTTTTTTTTTTTAAAATGGCTTAAAAATAAAATTATCTGATTACTCTAATATATTTAATTATATATTTATGAATAAATTAAAATTGTATTATTTTTATTAAGATTAGTTTTTTTGTAATTATTCTTTAAATATAAATAACATAATTCATATATAATCTAATTTTTCTGCGTAAATGTTATAAAAAAAAATTATGGATATATTCATTTTATTAAGTTCATATAAAAATATAAAAAATTATAATAAATAAATAAAAAGTCCTTAATCATTAGGAGCATATAATATGACTGTTAATTTTTTAGGTATTAATTATATTTAAATTTTAAAGATCTGTAAAATGGAACAAACGATTATGTTACCATATTATATTAGGATTTGTTTGTTTATCCTATTGAGTTGCATATCTCATTTTCATCATGATATGGTATTATGATTTTATTTAGAGATATTTTTATTATTCACATTTTTTTAGTTTTATTTTTATTAATACTTGTGTTACCATAAAATTAGATATTCTTTTGAATAATAAATATTTGTTTTTTAGAGTACCTTTAATAAATATTTGGCTGGGAGAAAAAATATTGATGAAACATTAGATACAATAACTTATCGATTACTAGCAAAATATAAGCATGAAAAGGGTCCAATTATTGCACGGTTGAAAAAAGATATACCAACTATCAATGAATACTCAAAAATGTGTGTTTCAAACAATGGAAAAGTAGAAAAAGGAAAAAATAAAAGAACAAATCAATGTTTATTAAATAATATAGTAGAACATGGCCATACTAATATAAATAAATCTTCGGTATACAGTAGAAGAAATTCACATTTTGAAAAAAGGATGTTAGATAAAATATACTATAAAAATAAAGTTAGGCATTTTACAAATGCTGATTTTTTGTTTTTAAAAAATGATATAAAAGTAAACAAATCTTTTATCTGTGCTGTAACTATCTACCATTTATTTGTTTCAATAATAGGATCTGTTTTACTACTGTGTACATATAAAAACTTAAAATTTAAATTTACATTAGATTGGAGTCTTGGATTATGTATATTAGGGTGTATATGCGTGTTCATAGTTATTCTAATAATGATTTATCTCCATAGACAAATTTTAAAATATGGCAAGATAAGACATATAAAGAGTGAATTGCATAATACGGCATATCCTTCTCACTGAATAGTAGTCTTTTATAACAATAAGTTTCAATAAATTTTTAAATATTATTGCCAAATAACAAACATACATATAATTACATAAATATGGCAAATCCACATGAATTTGTATTGTAAATTTGATCCTCAACAGTATAAATGTACACTTTTATTTTTATTGGTCAATTTAAAAGATTTATTTCTTTTCTCATCGTGTTTGAGAGAATTCATCAGGTTAAAACAATATTATGGTTGATATATATACTTCTATATTAATCAAAATTTTTTAGAAAAATATATATATGAACCTTAAAATTAATGTATAAAAAGACGAAATTCATATGATTTTATTGATATACTGTTCCACCTTGTATTTATTACCTTAAAAATTTGTTTTATTTTTATATTTTTGTATAGGCATAATATATTTTTTTATGTAAAGATAAAATAATAACTTATTCGTTTAATATTAAAAATGAATGTATATTATTTACAATATGATGAAAGATATGGAATGTATTTTTTTATATCCATATGTATATATATATATATACTTAAAAAAGACTTAATACTCATTTTATGCGTTTTATTAAAAATATGTTATAATATGAAGTTATTGTAAAAAAATTACCTTATATATGTTTTCTTTTTTTTTATAAGAAATAAATGTGATGTTGTAAATATATATAAAAATAATGACCATTATAAATATGAAATATTTATAATATTGTGCTAAATTGGGTATTCTGAACACTTAGAATTTAATGAAGAGTTAAAAACATATATAGATTTATTATTCCGCATAAATTTTATTTTATAAAGGTATGATGTTTCATTAACTGGGACAATAATTCTATATTTATAATTTGAACAATAATAACTAAAAACTGTATTATTTGAATATTTCATTATTCTTGGAAAAAAAAAAATATTAATAAAAATTTTATTTCTTTATTTGGTTACTATAAATTTTATTCTAATTTTTACTATTACGTTGCAATTTTTTTTCTTAAAAACAAAAATTTATTTGTAAGAACAATAGATACATATAATTACGAAAGTTACGTTTATTTAGATGCAATGGCGGATAGTTTTTTTTCTTATCATTTTATCATTGATATGAAATATTTAAATTTTATAGACAAAATCTTTCACTTTTATAATACATGTGAGAGACGTAATACTTATAAAATAGGGAATAGATTGCAGGACGAATATATAAAAATATTTAAATAAGATGTATTAGCATTGTTCTAAAAATTGGTAAATACGCAAAATGATTATAATACATATATATCTAAAAACAATATATAATATATTAACAATTATGAATTGTGAAATAATTAAAAAGTAATATTTCCTTAGGAATATTTTTACATTTTTTGTTTGATAGAATACCTTGTAGTGGTAAAAAATGTATTAACTCAGATAAGTATATTATATTATTGCAAATTATGTTCTTTTTAAATAAGATAAAATATTAAATATTTATATAATAGATAAAAAAATTAAGACAACTATATTAATTAAAACAGCTTCTTATATCATTCTAACATAGACATACAATTTTAATAGTTATGTAAGACAATAATATCATATACGTAATTTTTTATTATATATATTTTTCAAATTTTACTTTTATTATTATATATTTTAGCGTTAGTTTATTCATATTAAAAATAAATAATTTGTGTTTTTAGTGTATATTTATCAAATAAGTAAATGGAAACTTTAACTCTGGCAGAATATTAGATACAAGATATATAGGTTATTAGCAAAGTATGAACAATATAAGGATAGAAGCAATGTATGGTTAAAAGAAAAGTTTCCAAATAATAAAGTCAAACAACGGGAAAATATATCTAATAATGAAAAAGGAACTAAAAGTGAAAACAAATAATCAAATGAAACTTTATTAAATAAGGCAAACTATTTTACAGAAATTATAGATTATAATAATGGAATGATTGACGGACAACATTTCCTTTTTAAAATAATTGGATCTAAAAAAAAGTCTATGATAATTTTTACTGATAAAAACAGGAGAATTAGTAATATATCTTTAAAATAAATTAAATTTAGAAGTTACGCATTTGGAGTTTTCCTATTTTTTAATTTGTTCTTGTTAGATATAGCAATATCCTCGTTAGAAGAATAAAAACAATTGAATATTTCTTAAAGTGAAATTGAAAAAAACGAATTTTACAAGAATTTTGCGGAAGTCTCAGCAAACACATATCCAGAGGTAATATAACCATGTATAAATATTATATTAATTAGCATAATTATGGTTATATTATCAGTTATACATATAGTAGCTATTTGTATGATTTTATAAAATATTGAAAAATATAAAAGAATTATTTTAATGACTAACTAAAATGAGTAATAATGAATATATATCTTTCTGTAAGGAACTCTCATATAGGAAGTGATATCTATAATGTTTTCAGCGATATACATAAAAAGTATACATTTAATTCTAAAATGATATAAATACAAGTGTATAAGTGGTCTCTTTTATATACATTAATAAAATTATATATCCCTCTTTTTTTTGTAAATTCAAATTTGTTTATTTCATTATAATTTGTATTTTAAATTATTGTTTTTTAATTAAATGTTATGGTATAATATATACATTTGTGTATTAAAATATATTTCTATAAATATATATTTAGTCATTAAAATTAATATATTATAACAGTATACATATAATTTTATTGAACACTGATAATATATATTTATATCAAAGTGTTTTTTTTTTATTTTTCATATTGTTCTTATCTAAAATTATTATATGAAAAGGTTCTCAGGAAAATATATTTTTGATTTAATGTTATAAATAAATGTCTTTTTTTGTATTACATGAAAAGAATTGAATGTAATTCTGTAAATTTACATACATATATATATATGTATGTCATTTACTAAAATAACGATTTAATACAGATAAATTAATTAAATTTTATTATAAGTGTCCTAAAAAACATATTTACTGTATATATCATTTTGTCAAATTTTATTTTTTTTGCATTGGCATATATGTGAAGTTCATTATATATAATAAAATGACATACATATTTAATTATCGATTATTTATAAGTGATAACTTGAAAATTATAAATTTTTAAAATATAATGATCGTTAAAAACATTTATTGTTTTATCATTATTCTTTGTAATATAATTAGTTAATTTTTGTAAAAATTACTTAAATATATATAATACAGAACAATTTTATGTTAATAAGCTATCTATATTATTTGTTCTTTAAATCATCATAAGATAAAAATAATTAATGAAGTTGAATATGGCATAAATAAGTTATTAAGTTTAATTTTTTTTTTTTTATAAATATTATTTATTTATCTGTTGTAATTTAAATTCGCTCTATTTTTGTAATTGGTACAAATTTTAAAATATTGTTGATTGTTATTAATATTTTTCAAAATAAATTTATAGGAATTATTTTATTATATTGTCAATAAAAAAATTTATGCTGTTATAATGTTTTAATAAATGAACATGATTTTATTTGTAACGAACGTATTTGTATTATACATGTCTCTTCTTCGAATACCATGATTTAGTAATTTAATAACTACAAGATATTCCTTTTCTATTATGCAAGAACATTAAGAAATATTCCAATGCAATACAAAATTTATATTTTAAAGCTTTTTAGAAATTAAATTATATTTTTTTTTAATTATATATTAATTCATTTTTCCGTTTGTTTAATGTGAGTGTTGGTATTCTTTGAATAGGACAACACAGTTGTTTTTGTACACTATAAATTAGAATAGTTGTTACTTCTTATTTTATTAATTATTTTTATTTTATTAATAATTTTATTTATTTCAATTTAAATATATGAACTCTACATTTTACATATTTTTGTTTCATTTATTCTGAATTTTTCATCAGTTTACATTTTTATGCAAAAGTTCTATTATTTTCGTTTAGTTTCTTCATTAAAGTGTAGTGCTACAATGTACAAATATATTTTACATACTTTGAGGAATATTAAGCGTATATTTGATGACATAATACAGAATATTTTTATGATATTTTATTGAGCATACATTTTAATATGTTACAAACAAAGTAGAAAGTTCTACATCTATTTTTCTTTAAATTTGGAATTCAAAAATTTAAGGTATACCTTATAATTTTAAATTTAGTTAAAAAAAATTATATTCATATTAAAAATTCTTTAATTTATATTATAATACAGGTTTTATGTAACATTTATTTTACTCTTTTGGTACATACCTAATTATATTAATTCTAGTGATTGTATAAAAATAAAATAAAATATTTTTATTTTTGAATATGTAATGAAAAAGTATTAAAAGAAATATATCTGTTTGCACTATTGACAATAGAAACAAAGGAATACAATAATTCTACTAGATATTATCATCTTTTACATAATGTTATTCGTGATTTAATATTTTATATCAAGTGCCCTTCTGTATAAAATCTCATCAGATGTTTTTGAGAATATGAATTATACTTATAAATATTTAAGTATATAAAGTAAAAGTTTTTTTCTTAGATTACTGTAACAATATGTATTATATGACGAAAAATAATTATAAGATATATGGTGAAATATATATATAAATAAAAGTTATAATTATAAAAAAAAGTTAAAAGGATTACAGTACATATATTTATTTTCCTCATGTTATTATACTTAAGTATTATAATATTTAAAATTTTCTTTTTTCTTCTTTTAATTAAATGTACAAAAAAAAATGTTCTATCTAAATTATCCCATTTAAATTAAGATTATATCCAAATATAGTAATTACTGTATAAATAAGTAACATTTAATAGTTTTTTATATTTTTTTGTTTTATTGTTGGATTTTCTACAAAAATACATTTTTATGTAATTAGATGTGTATATAAAAAAATAATAAAAATAAATTTTGTATGCTACTTATAGTACATAAAGATTATAATATTGAATAAATCTAAATGGACGCAAAGCATAACATATTATTTGAGGAAGTAGAGTAAAAAGAAGGAATATAGAAAATGTAATAGAAATATATATAAGAAAAAAAATAAAAAGAAAAATAACATATGTGAAAAAATTTATATGAAAACTTATATTAAATTTAGTAAATGTTATAATTATATATAAAAACAAATTATTCATAATAACATATAGTTTTATGAATTATTTTTTTTACTTTTTGCGCATATTTACTTTTTATTTTCTTTTAAGTTCATGTTACTTCCTAGATTTATAGTATCATTTTTAAAATATTTGCTCTGTTTTTAGTAATTTATAACATATTTTGTTTTTATATTTAGTGATTTATCTTATTAATTCTTTAAAACCGTGTTTTTCTCTTAACACTTGTTTGAATGAAATGTACAATATCTATAAAAATTAAGTTATCATATTATAAATAATGAGAAATGCCGTTATATATTAGAGTGTCAGGTTAAGATTATTCATGAAAAATGGTTCATTTTCGTTGGTAGAAAATTGTTTTATGTAAGAATTGTATGACTAAGATCGTTAAAATTATGTATTATAACTATTTACAATAAAATTAAAGTATAGTTATATTTATTATATTATTATTACAATTATGTAATTTTTAATTCATTTCCATTATATAAAAATTACTTGAATACCTATGTTATAATAAATTAATAGTAACAAATAATATGAGTATGCATAATTATTGAAAGTTTAGACATGTGAATTTCTAAAACAAAATTATCTTATAACATTATATTTGATAGAGGAACAACTACTTTTTATTATTATTTTTTCTTTTATTATATTATGAGATCATTTCTTTTAATTATATATAAATAAGTAAGAACAAAATTGAGAAAATTAAGTAGAATTATTTTAAAACATTAAAATTATAAATAAAAATAATGAGTGATAATTTATTTACCTTTAAAATATATAACGTTTTATATAATTGCTATTTATATTTTTTAAATATATTATAGACTATTGTAAGTAAAAATGCTATAATTAATATATCATAATATGCTTAATAATGTATTTCTTCATTAATTTACCATCACCGTTACTTTAATATTATAATAATTAATATTTATTAAGAATAATAACCAATTTTTCCAAAATATATTGTTTTAAAAATTATATTTATTAACAGAATACTTTGTTAAATTTTCTTACAATTATCTCATTATATAGTAAATATATTCTCTGTATTATCTATGTCCTATATTCTACCTATTCTATACGAGATTAATATTTAAAAATATTAATAAATATTATATTTACTTTTTATTTTATTTCAAAAAGAGTTGATAGAATTACAATTTAACTACATTTCCATTCTAAAAAAATCAAAATAATTTATATATTTGAATATTCATTAGTGAAATAATTTTAAATTATTTAAGTTTAAATTAGTTTTATACAAATAATTTTAATATATTACTTTTATAATATTTTTTTATTGTCTTTTTCTCTGTCCCTTTTGTAAAAACCATTATAGTTATATACATTTTATTTACATATAAAAAAAAAGAAAAACGAATAAATAAATGAACAATATATAATTCTATATCTTAGGAAAATATTTTTTTAATTTTAATATTTTGTTTAATGAATATATTAGAATATTAAAAATATATATAATGGAACAAAAAATTAAGTTAATTTTATTTATTAAAATTTTTTTATTTGTATTTTCATTTTGGATATGCCATCTTAACAGTGATCTGGTATGCTTATATTATTCATAAATATTTTAATTATTAATATTAAATGCATTCTATTTTTATTAATTCTGTTTTTTGGCTTGATATTATATATTTTTCAAATAATAATTATATAAAAATTGTTTTTTTAGAGAAGGTTTGAAGGATTTTTTAATGAGAAATACATGGTTTATAGAAAATTACATACAGGAACTTATCGATTTTTAGCAAATTGTAAGAACAATATAGAAAAAAGTATTACAGGGTTAAAAGAAGATGTAACAAATTATGGAAGAAAAGAAAAAAAATATATCTACAATACTCAAAAAGGAACCAACGCAAAGAATAAACATTCACATGGATTGTTATCAGAACATGCATCGGCTTATAGAAAAGCTATGAAAAATAAGTCTTGTATATTTGAAACAAAAAAATATTCACATCTTGAAAAAAAAATATTCAAAGAACTTGATTATCAGAATTTTCTTGAGAAAAACAAGATAATTAGTGATAGGTTGTGCAAAAAAATAATACGTAAAAAATACGGATTACGATTTGTTATACCTTCATTATTGTTTTTTTTGTTGTCATTAGGGCTCATATTAGATTTATCTGTTGATTATGGGTTATTACGTGGGTTTTATTATATAATGAGTCTTATATGTTCAAAGGATTGGGCAAAAAATTTACGGAATTTATTGAAGCATGAATCTGTTTCTGCTTTTTTCCAGCCTATGGAACAAATAACTGGAAGTAACGGAAAACATTATTATATTTATACACCAGGTTTTTTTGGTACGCTAATATATTTCACATCTTTTTTTATTCTTGGAGTTACAATTATATCAGGTATTATTTATTACCATAAAAAAGTTAAAAAATATGAAAAAATTAAATTCAAGAAAAGGTAAAATGAATAATAAGTATATTTGTTATATATATAAGTCTTTAATATAAGGTAATAACTGTATAATCTTTACATATGTACTTATTGCATATATATATATTGCTTTTTTTTTATAATTGCGCATATCGATGTATAATCTTTCTGATGCATAAAAGAAAAAAATATATGTTCCTAGCTTGTGGTTATCAATGTTTTAATATTTTTTAATTTGTATTATAAAGTGTTACTTATTTTAAACTTAATCATATGGTTTAGTATGTACATCATTGCATTTAAATAGAATTTCATTAAAAATACATTTATATAGATTAAATTAATGTATAATAGGAAAATTAGTGGAATTTCATTAATTGGTTATAATTTATAACTGAAATAAACTACTATAATTTTAGTTTTTATACACTGTTATTTTAAAATTATTATTTTGGGAATTAATAGAAAAATGTGTTATTCATTTTTTTGTTAACAATAAATGTGTCTTTTTACTTTTTATTACCTATATTGTTTTTATTATAGAATATAAAATATTATATTAGCAATATATGGATGTTTTTTTTCTAAAATGTGATTTACACCGTTAGAGTAAAAAAGGTCACATTGTAAAAATAAGGATAATAAAATTATCTTATAATGTTGTTCCGGATAAAATATATTACTGAAGACATACAGAATAAAAAAAAAAAAAAAAAAACATTTTATTTACACAAGTACATATATACTGCTTGTACACAAATATATATAAAAAATTAATAAAAAGAATAAAATTGATAATTGAGGTATTATAAAAAAACAAATGAATAATTATGCATCTTTTAGAAAATTATTTATTGAGAATATAATCATATATTTATAAAAAAGAATAAAGATATATATGATGCTTAAAATATGTATATCACTACTAATTAACCATATTTTATATTAACATTGTGTACTGTTATGGAATATAAAGAAAAAAAGGAACTTAGACACGGAATAGAAAAATAAATTAAATAAAATGTTGAATTCACTTATATATGTATAATTAATAAATGAAAATTAAATATCATTTAAATTTATAATATGCAAAAAGTAATTTCCAGGTGTATTTATTTTACCAGTGACCAAACAATATTATCTGGCGAAATTAAAATTTTCAAATAAAGAATAGTGTTTTATAGGAATAATATTATAGATTTAATTTTATATCTAAAACACTTCAATTTTCAGAATAATACTTTTATTAATGAAAAATTATTCTAATTTATATGTGACTAATGTTTGTTTACATTCAGTTAATATATTATAGCAAATAGGACAAATTATACATATAATAATATTTTTTCTTTGAAAATTTACGTAATATATTGAAATAAAAATAAAAACAAAGATAGATATAGCAAAAAAAAAAATTCCGTAAAAAATGTTGTAAAAATATAAATTTGAACAAACAAAAATTTATTTATAAAATTCTCTTGATTTATATAAAAGATATGCTTTAAAAAAAAAAAATTAACAAAAATATTATAAATATTAAAATTGTTATAAAGAATTATATATACATAATTATTTGACAGTTTAATGTGACTTTAACGTTAAATTATTGATTATTTTGCATTATAATAAGAAAACATATGTAAAATATATAAAAAATGAGTTAACTAAAATTCATTAGAACAAAGATATCAAGATTACGGACTATAAAAAATTAAATGATAATTCGAAGTAGTGAAGAAATTATTAGTTAAAAACAAATATATTGTTTTTATAAAATAATACTATAAAATTATTAATTTTCTTGGCAATTATTTATGTACTGTAATTCAATCATATAACATAATATATTATAAATATATTTCCGATTTATATAATTCTTCTGATATATAAAGAATCAATAGCGGATGATATAAAATATCGTCTTATACATTTATTGAATTTATATTAATCGCAGATTACTACGTTAATTTATGTTTTTCATTTATATATATAAATACAGCTTCGTAAAAAAAATTTTGTTTATATATTTAGATGTTTAAATATGTATGAATTGATATTTTTGAAGTATTTTACTTATTTTATTATATATATTTATTAAATATATAATAAATTCTCTCTTAAAATAATATACCATTTTTTTTATGAATAAATTCAGGATATGGTTTGACTATGCATATATATATAAATCTAGAGGAAATATTTTTCATATTTAAAAATCAAATAATAAATAACTTCATAATATTTTTTTTTTAAATTCTGTGTTTCTGTGTACTTACTTATAAATAGATAGCATATTATTATATGAATAAAGAGTTTTTATTTTTTTAAAACAATAAAATTACTATGTAAGAAAAATAAATTTTCATAAATTTCACTAACCGTAAAGTTGTTAATTATTAAAAAACATTTATACTTATGTGAATTATTAATTGACATTACTCAGTTCATTTCCTAATATCACAAAATGATCCTTAACCTGGTTCCAATAAAATAATTCATTAATATGAACAAGAAATAACACATGGAAGTTCCCTTTTTTTTTAATTTTGTATATAACATATGAATTACTAGGTTCATTATGTGAAAAAAGTTATTTAACTGATTGCACATTTTTATTCATGATACATTTTGAATATAAGTGGGAAATTAATAAATGATCAAATTATCTTTATGTGATAAAATTTTTTTAGATTACTACTCTTAAAAAAAAAAATTATATATATATATATATTATATATATACATATATACGAATTCATAAATATACAATTATATGTGTTAAAACTATAAAATTTTTTATAAAAATCTTTTTAAATTAGTTTAGAAACAATATTTATACTTTGAAGTTATCCAAAATATTATAATCTTTTGCTTTAGTTAACAGAATATCTTAGATGTGAAAAATAATTAACAAAAAAAACGGAAAACATATATATATTCCTTTTTTTTTTTTTTTTTATTTTTGTAAACATAAAGTACCTAAAATAAAGAATGTAATATACTATTGCTATGTGTGTTACATAACTGAATTATATATTTAATTTTTAAAAATGCATTATTTCCATATTACCTATTAATAAAAGAATAACTATATTTTTAAAATTTCATTTAGGTTAATAAAAAATTGATTAATCTTTATATTATATTGTATGTATCAATATATGCCGTTCAGCGTAACGTGTAACTGTGTATTTTAACGTGAAACCAAATAAAAATATAAAAGAATTGTGATCATTCATTTTTATCGTAGAGTAATATTAATGTTATTATTATTAAACATAATATAAATTAATTCCTTTTAAGAAATACATAATATTATATTGTTGTGAATTATAAAATTTAATTAATAAATATAAGTTTAAACAAATTAATAATATAGGAAAACTGAGAAAAACTTAAAAAATAAAATAATAAATATGTAATAAAATTCTTATATAGGGTCATAATATACTTTACAATGTTACATTTGTGAGAACCTGGTTTGCAAAACAACAAATGTATTATTCTGAAAATACCAAAATATTTATGCAATTTAAAAATATAAGATATAAATTTCAATATATATCTTAATATATTATTGTAAGAATTTATTTATTAAAGAAAAAAATAAGAGAATATTGCTTTAAATATCATTAATAAATGTTTTTACATTTAATATATTAGAATTTTGCGCATATATATATATATATTAATTCCTTATTTTATTGAATCTGCTGTAATACAACATTATTAAACATATGCATAAAAAAACAAAGAAGCTATATGACATTGAAATATTTTTAATATAAATGAATTCCTTACTTTATATTTTATGCCTTATTTTCTTTTTTATATTTTTAGTTACTTTATACTGTTCTTATACTTTATTTCCTTTTGGTATAAAAAAAGTTAGGAAGATTGTTTTATAGATTTCAGATTTATATTAAGCAACTATTGAATATATTCTTATCAATTTCTAGGTTGTACTGTTATAATATTTGTCAATATTACTTACACATTCTGTGGAATTTACATAAGTTACTTCTTCTCCTATCCAATCGTTCATCTCTTTTCTAAAGAAGTTCTCCTCTATATTATTTTGAATATCGCTATTTTTGCTATTTTCATAAACGTTACTATACTTTTCAATAAATTTGTCTGAAATTTCTGGTATTTTTTCTGAATTTTTTTTAGTTTTCCTTATATTTATGAAACTATCTAAATGTAATTCTCTATCTTCTATATACTCCTCTTTTTTGCATTCTTCTAATATTGTCATAAGTACTAATATACAAAGTTTTGATAGTAATTTTTTTTTTATATATTTATATAATTCTTCATAATTTTTTCTGTGTTCCAGTTCTTCTATATTTATTAGTGACACATCATTTGATTTTTCTTCATTTATGTATTCATCTAATATATTCTGGTTAACCTCTGATAATTCATTAAACCAGTTTTGTTCAATATATTGTTTTAGAATATTTCCCTTTTCTGATATCCACCTCCTCCATACATCTTTCTCTCTTTCCAAGAACAGAATATTTTTATATTTATTCGATGACTTATTTTTTAATTCTTCCATTCCTTTTATGTATGATTTTTCTTTTTTCCAATCATTTTTCAAATTATTAAACCAGTCCACTTTTTTAAATTTATCAGAAATATTTTTATGTCTTTCTATCCACTTGTTCCATAAGATTTTTTGTTTTTCAATATGACCGTAACTTTTAATGTTTTTCATTATTAGATCAGCATTTGTTAAATTAGAATGAGTTCCATATCTTTCTTTTGTTAATACATCTAGGCATATTTCTAAAAATTCTCCTTTTTTGTAATTCCATTCTTCATTTTTCCATTCTTGAAGCACTTCCATATGTACTTCTATAATAGTTTTGGACCTTTTCTTTTTTTGCTTTGATTCACGTAAATTTTTTATCATGTTATGTTCAAGTATTTTTATTCTTTTAGTAATTTCTTCATCATCATAACACGGGTGTTCCAAATGATTATGAGTTAAAAATTCTTTTTTTCTGTCCGAATGTGAAGGTATTAGTATTTTAAGAAATTTTGCTTGTCTTCTTTTTATCTTCTTTTTTTTTTTTAACTGTCCCATTAATGTGTACTTTCATATAAAAAATACATATTCATGAAATATATTATTACTGAAAACTAATGATTATAATGTTTTTAATACTTAAGTTTTATTTTACTTTAATAAAAAGAGAAAATACGATAATAATTAGGAAGCTTATTAAAATAGATGATATGTATTTGTTAGATGAATTTCCTACTGGATCTATAATATCGTTTTAAATATATATGTCATATATTGTTGTTAATTCATAATTAGTAAAATAAGATGCATTACAGTTACCTGAAGTTACAGAAGGTATAGTTGAAGCTAAAGAACTTGGAGGGGATTTTGATATTGTAGAAGATAGTGTACTTTCGGAAGGTTTTTGTGCTTTTGTGTCTAGCGGAACTGAAGCAAGAGCTACAGATTCACCTGATACTTCTGGGGATGGTTGGGAATTTGAGAGAAGTGTTAGTGTCTGAGACTCTAAAGAATTTTCAGAATTAACTTCAACTTCCTTAGATGGAGTTTCAAGTGATGAAAAATGAGCTTGTGTTTTTACGTCAGGTGGAGATTCAGATTCCTGTATATTTTTCTCCTCATGGTGATTTTGTTTTGTATCTTGATTCACTTGATTAGTGGCAGATCCCTCTGTACGTTTAGTTTGTTCGGCTTGTTCGGGTGAATCATGTAATACAGATGATTCCCCCCTTTTTTCTTTATCTTTTGTTTGTGAACCTATTTCTTCATTTACAGATTCACCTTCACGAGGTTGTAATTTATTTACTGGGGGGCAGTCAGTACGTTTTTTGAAAGTTTGATCATCCATTAAGTCGCATATAACTTCTGAACGTCTTTTTTTTTTTTTTTGGTCTGTTTTTTGGTAGCATGTTCCAAAAAGGATTTTCTTTTCCTCAAAATAGTTCTTCATTTTATCAATCCACTCATTATATTCATTACATTTGCTTGAATAACTATCAGAATTCTTTGATTTTTTACTTAAACGTTTTATTTCTTCTAGATATTCATTTTTCATTTTACAGAAATCTACTTCTTCATAATTTAATTCTAAAATTTGTTTATCTTTTTCCTCTAAAATTAAAGGACATCCTCCATATTTGATTAGATTTTTATAGTAACCTTTTAACCAATAATTTAGTGTTCCCTTCCACGTAACTTTAAAATGTTCATAATATTTTGGTGGATTATTATTTTTAATTAGATAATCAGCCAAATATCTGCATCCCTCCCTAAATTTATTTTTATTATGCTCGTTAATTAAGGAACTGGTTTTTTGTATTACTTTATTTTCAATATTTTTAAACTGTAACAGTCTAGAGATCATTAAATTTTGTGCACCATAGGATCTATAATTCTGTAATTAAAAAAATTATAATTATTTAAGCATTAACTATTGGGTTAGTTTTATTATCACTTTTTTATCATAAATAAATTATGCATAAATTTAAGCTTATTAAAAAACATTAAATCCCACCTTGGAAAAACAATTATCCATGATAAATCTACATTAATACTTTAGTTTGTTGTATATAAAAAGCTAAAAGAGAAATACAAATTTAGTTATTTTTATTTACAAATAGACAAATTTTAAATTAATTTTTTTTAATATAAATAAATTATAAAATTATTATTTACATAAGAATTTATATATGAACTATAAATTAATCGAATACAATAATATTTATTTTTTACATTTTTTATCTGTTTTTTATCTAAATAAATATATTACAATTGGTGATATATCCTAACTATATTTTAATATGAATTCACAATTCTGCATATATTATTATGCAAAAATAATATTCTCTTTGTAAAGGAAAAACCAAAATATTAACAATAAAACAATTTATATAAGTTACATCAATATGTAATATAGAGTTTAATCTGCAAAAATTTCTTTAATCTATATATTGTCATTTTTTCTTTTTTCTTAGTGCAACAACATATATATATAATTAGATATTATTATATATATTAAGGTAAATAATTCCTTTTATTCTTCTTTCCTAAGATAGTTGAAATATAATCCAAATAATTATTAGTACTGATAGTATACTTATATATTTGTTTTTTTTGTCTTATTTGTTTTTATTCATAATTGATATAGATCATTATAGTGTTATTATTTTGTTAATATTTTTATATATTTACTGCACTGTATATACGAAGAAGACATAATAATATAAAAATTAAAATAAATTGTTGCTATGCTTAAAGGAAGTTTGTATCTTCAAAATAAACGTGTGACGCTTAATATAATATTTATTACCTAAAAATTCCTTATTTGTGGTATATATTATTTGTTGTATATATTATTGCATAGCATAATCTTAATATAGCATATTATACAATTATTTTCTTTTTTAGTGGTCCATTAACAATTTTAGATATTAATTATTTCGTTTGGACAAACTGTTAATTAATTAAAAGTATGTTTTGTTTTAATAATTAATGAAAATGTGTTCTTATACTTATTAAAACTATAAAAGGTAAATAAGAAATAATTATAACAAACTAAATTATAAAATATATTTGAAAACAACGTAGAATATATTATAAAATTGAAATAAAAAATAATAACATAATAACTGAATGCAAATGTAATAATACATTGAATTAGATAAAACAAAAAATATTTAAGCATTTTAATTATTTTTTAGTAATTCTTGATAGATATATTCTAATAGATAGATTAGAAATATAATATTAATTCTTTTGGTTGTTTCCACATATAACAATAGGAAAATATCTTTTTAATACTGATAAATATTTATTTATAATGCAAAAAAATGAATATTATAAATAATTTTTAATATCGTAAAGGAGTGAATATCTAAATGAGAATGCAAAACAATTAAAACTTATAATCAACAACATAGGTTATTATTTTATATTGTACATACATTTTTACTTATTTTAATGTTTCATTTAAAACAATTTCATGTAAGATAGAAAATAATCAGAGAATAAATAATTAATATACTAATAATAAAATTTTGCAATTATTTTACATATAAAATTACATTATCATGTTTATTTTTAACAAATCATTCATGTTAAAGAATTATATTTTAATTTTTTTTTTTTTATTCATTGATTTATTTTTATAAAATATATTTGTTTGTAGTCATGCTCTTTTTATTTTAATCTCTTATATATTATTCCATTTTTTTTTTAAATATGTTATTTAATAACAATATACAATGGATTATACATAAAAATAATTTATTATGTTTGAAAATATATTTTTTTTGCATTCTGCATTTGTATTTATTATATAAACCTATATAAGCATAATATATATAATGAACATAATATTGTAGATTAATATATGGAAACAAAAAACAACATATTATATGTTGAAATAATTTGAAAAAAACTGCGTAAATTAGTTATAAAATATTTATAAAAATTTTTTTTTCTTAATATTTCATAAATATATTTGAATATATATTTTTTTCAACATTTATTCGTTTTTAATTATCTTTTTTAGCGTGTCATTATAATTTTTGCATAATACAGAATTTTGTACTATATTTTGTTTTTTTATTTAAAAATAATACAATAATAATATGAATTAATATGAATTAATGAACATTGGTTAATAATATTATGATTATACTATTGTCTTCTTATTTCAAATCTAATATTTAACCTAAAAATAGATATAATTTTAAGTAAAATATTAACATAATATAAGCTAATAGTAATGATATATTAATATTAAGTATTATAGCATGTTACCGGAAAAATATGTAATAGTAATTGCATTTAATATAATGTAATTTTTTAAATAAGAAGTTATAATTTTTCATTATTTAATGTATACAAATATACAATGTAAAAAATGTGATATAAATTATTATAAAAAGGCACTTATTTAAATTTATATTTAATATCTTTCAAATTAGTGTTCATAATTTTCAACATAACATTAAAGTGTAAACAGCATTAAATAATAATATAACTGAAACATGAAAATAAAAAATTTTTTCTTGATAATACATCTTAATTTTACTAATATCGCTTTAGTTAAACAGATAAATATATAATCCCGTCCTATAACAAAATGGTCTTATTTTTATATGTATTTACACGAATAAGGCAATAAATTACATTTATGCAGATTATTGTAATGTTAAATATGTGATAACCTTTTTATGTTTTTATAAGTATCATTTCATTTTATAGGATTAAATAGGATTATTTTATGTACAATTTATTCCTTATAAATTCATATTGTTCTCGTATGCAAGTTTCAAAATTTGAGGTCCCTAATGTATAGAATTAATAGTAATTTAATAATCATAGTATAAAAATTAATATTTATGTATTATTACTAAGTTAATATATGACATATTTTTAATATTACAAATTTTTATTTGATTTTAATTATAATTATGTTTATACATTACATTTACTGTACTTGTTATGTTTTCTGAATTATAAATGTGTATTTTTTGATGAATTCCCTTTTATATATATTGTATGAATTGACATAATATAAGAAATATTGTGTAACACAAGTATATTAATGTGAAACAATAATTTGCATATAATTTAACCATTTATAATTAATTCTTTTTTATATTTGTGTATCTTTATTGCTTATAATTTTGCTTAAAATATTTGTCTTTTAATTTTTTATATTTTATTTTTTTTTTAAGTTGTTAAATTTTTTACTTTGGTCTTTATGTATGAACTTTTTATTGCATTATTAGAATCATACTCATAAATTATTGAATATGTAGTGTTATTATTAAAAAAATATATTTTTGTTCTTTGTTTTTTGCCTTTTCAATATACATTTCGATTGAATTGTTCAGTACTTTATTTTATATGTAAAAGAACATATATTTTTGAAGAATTATAAATTAAAATTTTGTGGAATATACTTTATGTAATACATACTATTGGTCAAATATATTTAATCGTTTTTATAGCCATTTATCAGTATTCAGGAATTTTGTTATTATAAATTATTTCATTTTTTCGTATTGAAGACCGAAGCAAAGTACAAATGATATAAACTATTATTAAATAAATTTCATATTTGTATATGCAACATTATTAAAATGGTGATACATGTAGCAGCATATTTTAGGGATAGTGTAGAACATCTGCATTTTTATGTAAATTAATTTATAGTACTAAACAAAAAGAAACATAGAAAACACTGCAATAAATGTTAAAGTAATAAATGAAAATAAAAATAAAAGCTCATACACCTTAGTTTCAGTTGTTTCAGGCTGTTCCAGTAAGTAAATAAATATTAATTTTACTGGAACTGTATAACTTTTTGTTTGAATACTTTCATGTAGTTCATTAAGATACTTTAATAACTGTACCCTTATGCGATTAATAACAAGATATTTATAAGAGTTATATATATTTTCAAGTTTTTTTATTGTGTTCAAAAGTTATTGAATTTAGATTAACATATCTACTTATATGATTACTATATAATAAATTATATTTTTTAGCATAGGCACGAAAACTACATATAAAACTGAATTATGGGAATATTTCAGAAATAGCTAAACATATAATTTACATGTAATATTATAAAAAGGGATAAAAAATAAAACATATTTTCTTTATAGAAAAGCAAAATATTGGTTTCTTTGGTAAAATATATATGAAAAACTTATGATGAATATACAATTTCCGGTAAAAATTTAATATGAAAATGAATTATTTGTTTTTTTTAGACATAATATTATATAGTTAGTATAAATATGAAAATTATATTATGCAAATGCAAATTTAATAACATTCATTATTAAATTCCTTTGTTATTATGCATTAATATAATTAAAACTAATCACTAAAAATAAAAAGTACATTCTGAAAAAAGCAGGAACGTTTTATTGAGATATATATATATAATATACACATATGCTATATAAATGTAATAATGAAAAGATAGAATATTATACTAGAAGATTAAATTATGTGTTTATAGCTTCTCAAATTTGAAAAATATAAATAATTTGTACAAATATTTATTTATTCTTAAAAAAATAAGATCACCAAAATATCTCAAAAAAATGAAAATTACTAAAACTGATAAATCTTACTTATAGGCAAATACCTTGGAAAATTTTCCTATACAGAGAATTAAATTCTGTAATATATTTATAGGTTATATATATATTATTATGAATTTTTAAAATACCTCAGTGAATGCTTTATATAAAACATTAACTGTACATAAAAATGAGAGATGATCATATTCAGAAAAAACATAAAAGTAACTATATAAAAGTTTCCGTATATGATACGACGATAATAATATATATATTAAAACAATAAAATATATTAGCGTTAATTAAAAATTTTTTTTTTTTTGAAGTTTAAAAATCCTATTTTAAATTTATATATTTTTTCATTTTTTTTTAATTATTATAACTGTATAGTTTGAAGAATAATACTTTTTAATGTAAACAATAATCTAGAGTCTTTTTATAGAACGATTACAATATGTTTCGTTGCATATGACATTCCTATCTGTCACAGGAATGGTTACTATATATAAAGTTTTAAAATAATAAAAAATAATATATTTTTTTGCTATAGATATGTTTAACAATATATTATTTAGTTATAAGCATTGTATAATTTGTATCCTTAGAATGTATTTCTGGCATTATTGATTTGCAAAAGAATGAGTTAAAAAATAATATATCCATTTAAAATTATCAGAAAAATTTTACTTAAAAATATTTTTTATTAAATAATTTGCTTATTTTTATATATTAGTACATAATGTAACCTTTATATTATACTTATATTTTAAATATATTTCATTTGAGATACCTTCGCATTAAAGCATATATATTTAATATTTTAACGAAAAAATTACTTCTTAAATTTGATTTATTTTCCATATTTTTTATTATACTAATATTTCCTCTAAATGAATATTTTTAATTAAAAAAATGAAAAAATAAATTAACTTCATGAGTATAAAGAAGTTTTTTTATAAATAATGATAAATATTAAAATTATTTAAAATTTATCATTTAAAAATTTATGCTAAAAAAAAATATATATACTTTAATACCTTTAATATATATATTTGTTCATATATGATGTTGTAACATACAAATATCATTTTTTAAACATATAAAATATCATATAGTTTGTAAATTTTATAATTAGTATGACACAAATTTTGTAAAATATTTTTGTTTTTTTTATTATCATTCCTACTATATTTTTGCGATAATTAATAATTTTTATCATTTATATATATTAGTTCCAAAACATAGTATTTATAAAATTCGGATAACAAATACAAAAGCATCTTTAAAAATAGAAATTATTCTTTTAATATGTAGTATAATGCATAATCTATATTCTATATATTTCGTTTTTTACATGTATTTCACATTTTGTTTAATATTAGGAAATCATATGTTTTTTTGTTTTTGAAAATATAAGAAAACTTTATTTAATTAGTGTAATATATTAATGTATATATTTTAAATATTCAAGAATGAATTCAAAATATATTTAATTTGTTAAGGTTTAGCATTTATACATAACATTATCGTAAACCATTAATAATATATTTGAAGGTTTTTTTCTTTTATCGATTATTTGAAATAGTATATATATATATATAACTAAAAGTGTTATGAACGAATAATAAGTAGAAATTTACAAATGAAATTACATTGTTCTTTGTGATTAAAATTATATTATATTATAATTAAATTTTTTTTAGACCCTATATATTATCATATTAAAGATCTTTATAATATAACAAAAAATGATATCTTTCTTTTTAATTATAATTACTACATTTATCCTTATAACATGGACATATCATTATAGCTATAATGTATTATGATAAAATTATTTAAGAATTTTTACATTATTAATTTATTTTTTGGTTTATTCTTATTAATTCTATTATGTAACAAAAGTGTTATTATTATTTAAATGATAAATATATCTATATATTGTTTTTAGTGTACATTTTATAATACGGTAGGAGAGTACAGTTTTAATAAAAAATTAGGTATAAATAATTATCAGTTGTTAGTACAATATGGAAAGAATAATGTTTAAAATATTACATGCGTAAAAAATATGATATATAATAATAAAGAGAACTAATATAATGTTAGAACTAAATATGGAAGTAGTACAATAGAAGAATCAAACAATAAAATAAAAGTTTATTATACAAGAAGGAATTCGATAAACAATATAACAGACATAAATATTTAGTATTTGAAAAAAAAAAAAATATTCCGTTTTGAAAGAACATAATTTAAACATCTTGATTATATATATTATATTAGAAAAAATGCATCTTTAGTGATAAAACTTATGGATACATATTATTTAAAAAGTTCGGATTACGAATATATTTATCTTTTATACTGCTCTATTTGGTATTCTTTTCACTATTAATTAGTATTATTAAAACAATTTTTGAAAAAAGTTTTGAAGCATTGTATTTACGAGTCTTCGATGCATTATGTATTGTATTCTTGATAGCGTATATTTATATATTTATAAAAATTATAAAAAATATGTGAATTACGAAAAGCAAACACATAAAGTAATAATAAGAAATATGCTTCTCTGTGTAAAAGTCCTTAATGTTAAGTAATGACTGTAATATATTTGAAGATATATATAATAAATTTATACATAATTGCTTAAATTTATTGGATACATCAGCATATACCTGGAATATTTAATAAACAAGTGCACACAAAAAATATTTATAATTTTTGTGTGGATTTGTATGTTGTAACATTTCTGAATCTGTATTTTAAGGTATTTTTTTAGCACAATTAAATATGTTTTTATATATAATATGGTGTTTAATTAGATTGACATAAAAAATATATATTTATGATTTAAAATTGATATGTAACGAATAGTTCATATAATTTTATTGAGTCATAATTTATACATTAAATATAAAACAATTTTTTTTTTTATTTCATGTGATACTATTCTAAAATGATTATTTATTGACTTAATTTAAATAAGACCTTTATTAATTTGAAATTCAAAGTAAATATTGCTCTTCTCTGTAAATAATAAAGCAAAATTAATGTATTTTCTTTAATTAATGTATAAATATTTTTTATTTTTTACTTAAAACTAATATTAATATTTATAATACCAAATATATTTTAAATGAATATATCATAGAATTTTTATTCATTGTAAAAACCATTTTATGAGTCCTTTAGATTATTTTCTATAGTATAAAGGAGAAAGCATACATATATATAATAAATAAATATGCTTATTAAACATCAATTTTTTATAATTGTATACTAACTTATGCATGTCATGTCTTTATTATTAAATGAAGAATAATTCACATTTATTATTTTATTATAGTGCTTAATTTTGGTATTAATAGATTCTTACAAAAATGAATTATATATATATTATATTTCATTTATATATATGATTAAACCATATATTTATTTTAATTTTACATAATTAGGATATTAATTTGGTGAATTAAATATGGTAATATATTAATATTAATATATATAATTCTTTTTTTTTCTTATAATTGTGATATTTTATATATGTAAATATATCTGTAAAAAGCTAAGTAATTATTGGAATTAATGGAAATAAATATAAATTTTCTAAAATCATATAAATGTGTGGATATTTTTTTATATATACTTATTATACATATATATATATAATTATAATTATTAAAGACTTATATTATTTTAAAAATGTGTTAAAATATACGTAGTTTTTATGGATAATTACTAATTAGTTTATATATGTAAATATTAATTTTATAATAAAATAAAATGAAAAGAAAAGCTATTATTTTTATATATATAATTCATAAAAACAAAACGTTTTTTTTTGGTTAATTTATTTTTTACTAGATATATTTAAAAAATTATTCTATTTTTCTTTGTAAGCTTCAATTAAATAAGCTTAATGTATATTATTTTGCAAGTAACTCTTTTGCAATATATATTATGATTAAATATCAATTACGTAATGTCATTCTTTTATATTTAAATGGAAATGATAATATAAAATTAATATATGTTTTATCTATCATAAAAACGCTTTAAAAGTTAATGTGGTGTACATGAAATAAAATAATCATATATATTATCTTGTAAAAGAATACATAGGACCTAGGGAAAATAAGAAAAGTATACATATATAAAACTATGTAGGGATAATGAAAACATATTTAGTTAGTAATCTTATAAATAGTACACATTTAATTTTTTAATAATTTAAAGTATTATTATATATTATTAAAATATATTGCCCTAGGAAAATACTATATATATATGGAGAATTTTATTGCAACATATTTTTTTTTTTACTACTAGTAGTAATATATATTTGCTTAAATTAATTTTTAATTATTAACCGCTATATAATTATCTAATAAGTGTTAATACAATATAATATAAAATAATTTTCTTGTAACAAGAAATTTTTATGTTATATAAAGGTACTATTTTTTCATATTTTTTTTTAAGAATGTCTATTATATAATGTATTATTATAAAATATTATTTGCCATTTTTCTAAATTTTTCTATTGACAAATTAACAGATCTTTTATATTCAAAAATGTTTTTTTATCCTCCTTATTTATATCTTATATTTGGACGATCTATTACTTTTGTAAAACTTTAATCCTATTAATATTTGTGAAATTATAGAATTATCTAAAATGGTTTTATACTAACTTTATTTTTACCTTTGTTTTTATTAATATTACTACTATTTTAAAGATATATTATTATTTATCTAAATATATGTATATTTAGCTTTTTAAAGAAAAAAATTATGGTATTTATAAATTTTTAAACTTTTCATTAAATAACTATACTTTTCAGTCGGATGTAGATACAACTTATAATATTGTAAAATCATTATACAAAAATCTGTAGATGACTTGTGTAGTACTTTTAAAAACATATATAAATTAATAACATTTTTTATAACTATAAATTTAATTTTATTAATATATAATAGTTAATAATAGTAAAATAATAAGTATTTTTTTATAAATGTATAGTAATATACATTTTATATAATAAACAAATCATCGTATTCTTCATATTCCTTTTGTGTAATGTTTAATATCATAATTAATTTAATTTCGCTATGAAAGGAAACTTCTCTAAAAATGTGTATAAAATTGAAGTTACTATTTTTCAACATTGTAAAAATTACTAGTTAGTTTCTGAGTATTTATTAGTATATTTTTTTTTCATGTTATACTTTTATTTGCTTAAATTAAAAGTATTTATAGCTGATTAAATAATTTTTAATTTTGTCATAAATTATATAATTTACTTAATATGTTTTTTTTTTTTTTATGAAAAAAGATTAATAAAAAGAATTTATATACTTTTAATATTAAATAAATATTTTAAATATTTTAAGAGTACATATTTTGGATTTATTTAAATTATTTTATTATTTTTTCTTTTTTTTTTTTTACATATTATAACAAAAAATTATGTATAATTAAAGTATTGCAAACTCATTTTCTATACATTTTATTACATATTTTATTATATGAGCTACAATTTGTTTATAGATAATAAATGTAACAAGGTTTTAATCATATTTTCATTGTAAATAAAATAATTTGAATATTTTTTCAGTAAATTCAGAAATTATATCATGTATAATGCAAAAATTTAAATAATAAGGAAAAATTTATACATAAGCATAAGCTTATATTTACTAATGAACGAATCCAGAGAGTATGAGGCATTTATGATAAGCAAAATAAAAAAAATAAAAAAACGAGAATTTAATAAAATAAAGCTCCTATTAAATAAAAGATTTATGAATGAAATATTTTACAGACATGTTATTAAGTTTAAAATTTTTTTATTCCTATTATTGTAATTATTCCCCAAATATGGTTAGCTGATAATCATTAATTTTATAAAAGAAAATAAATTTTTTACAATGTGAGAAATCTTAAGAATGCAAATACTTATGTAAGAGTAATTTACTCCTTTTTATAAATATAGATTAATAATAATAAATATCATAATTAAAATTATAACAGCTAAGCGTAATCTGTATATATATATAACTGTTTGAATAAATGAATAATATATAATTAGATATGTTATGAAAGTATCAAAGAGATACATCATAATAAAATGGAACTCTAATGATTAATTTAAAAATATTACTATTGGGGATAAATAATAATTTTAGTGATGAAATATAAAAATGTTTACTTATTCTATTATATAAGTAAAAAAATAAAATTACAAAATATAAAACTAATAAAAATTAATATATTAATGTTTTAGAAAAATTATATATTCAATGAAGTAATTGTAATAATCAAAGTTAATGCAGTTTTCCTTTTTTAGTAGTACGATGCAAAATATAAAGAATAGTTTAATAAATATAATTATAATTGCGTAAATTTATTAATGCCGAAAAATGGTAATAAACTTTTTATAATGAAAGGAAGTAATAAATGTAATATATATTTTTATTACTAACATATTTAAGGAATTTATTCCATTACAAGATTTCTTTTGAAAACTACCGATTATACAAAAATGATCTTATTTTCAATTTATGTTAAATACATTTATATCAATATTTTTAAATGTCATGGAATAATGAAAAGATAAGGGTAATCTAAATAAATATATCATTAAATAATAAAATATATGTAACAGGATATTATTTCCTTAAAACTGATAAATATAATTATAATAGTATAATAACTATTATTTATTTACCTTTATAAAAATATCAATGAATAACCTTTAATATAAGTAATAATATGATCTTACATATATTAATATTTTTACTTAAAATTTTATGAAAAAAAATTTAACAATTGAGCTTTACAAAATTAAAAAAACATAATATTTCGATCACGTAATATAGAGAAGTATTCAAGTTAAATAGTATAGATCAGAGAAATAAGTCTTTATACATTGAGTTAAATGCATATTAAATAACTTTGTATTAATTTTTAATACTAATATGCTGAAATTTTTTCTATTAAGTATTCTATTAATATTTAAATATATAAAATTTTCTGAATAACATTACATGAATTTGCATTTAATTCATATTTTCCTAATTTTAAAATTTAAAATGATATTATAAGTAATTAAACTATAAGAGGGATATATTAAGAAAATGCAACCGTATATATGTGTACATAGTAGTTGAATATGTTAGGTAAGAATTTTTTACATTAATAATTAAAAAACAATTTAATCAATAATATATTTACAAATACGTTAAATGATACAATTGCATCTATTTCTACATGAAATATTTTATGTACATATATATTCGACAAAACATTAAATTTATTATTTGTAATTATAATGTGTCATTTTTATGTCAGAAAAATTTTAAATATTATTATTCTTTTTTTATTGTTCTGTAGTATTATCTGTTTTTCTGGTTTTATCAAATATTTAAATGTTACACTTATATAAATATTATTATATCATTATAATTTATACTTTATAAAAATTTTAAATAAATTCTTAGTAAATAATAGGTTTTCATATTTTAGAATTTTTAATAAAAACTATAATAATATTATATATTTTTATATAGAATATATAAATAAATATTCTTTAAAATATATTTTGTCCTCCTATTTAGAATATTCCAAGATTGAAGGGACATTTTAAAATGTCCAGTTTACTACAGGTTAATAACTTCTTAAATTGTGATTTTTATATATTAAATGGAATATCAGTTTTCTTATGAACTACATTAATAAAATTGTTCTGCGAAATAAGTTTTTTTTAAGTACAAAAAAAAATTAGTTTTTTTTTTTATTAATTCTAAGGGAAGTTTTATAGAATCATTACCATCAAAAGTATATTATAGAACAAATTTTGTGTCAAAAAACAATTACTGCAACGCGTTTGAGGATAAGGGTGGATTTAAGGACGGAATATCTAAATTAAATAATTATGAAAACGTTAAAAGTATTCAAGATAAGCTTACGAAGGCTTTATGTTATGTAGCTTTTACTGCTGAAGGCGATGAGTGTAAAGAACAATGCCGTTTTTTGTACTATTGGTTAGGCAATGAACTATTATTAAATAAAATAGATGAAAATTCCTTTTCAAAAGTTATTGGAATGCTTAGTGAAATTTCAAATGCTCTTTGTGAGCGTTATAAATGCAAATGTAATTTTTTTAAAAATGTTACTAAGGAGAATTTTGCAAAAATGAAGATTGTAAATGATTATTGTAAAGATCACGACAATATTGAGCACACTCTGAAATTTTATATTAATAAATGTGATAATAAATTTAATGATTATCTTCTTAAAGTCACTAGTGCATATGAGGAAGTGTATAATTGTGCAAATACAAAACCTGAACCATATTGTAAGGAACTTAAAAACCATGTTCCTAGTTGTTTTGAAAAAAAGTTATCTCATTTGAAATGTGAAACAAATCAAGTGTCCGCAGAAGACCTACGTACAAGTCAATATAACACTACTATTTTGGACCCGAAATATGTAATTAATGTATCTGCTTTTAGTTCATCTCAAATTTTTCTGTTCTTTGTTCTACCCATTGTCGGCATTTTCTTCATTGGCTTCCTACTATATAAAGTAATTATTAATATTATTTATAAAATTAAATATCTTAATTTACTTCCATTTTTATTTGTTTAATAGATAAACAAATATAAAGTAACGATAAAATAATTATTATATAATCATCTTGTATATATCTTTTGAATAATAGTTTACTCCAGTTGTATCATTGATACATACTAAAGTATTAAAGAAAAAATCAATTAGACGTAATTTGGATGAAATGGATATACTAGAATTAACAGAATACACGAATGAACAAAGAAAATCAAATTTAGGTAAAAAACAACTAAATGTAGCATATCATGCCGCATGAGTAATCTTTTACGAAAAGTATATATCAAGTTTATATTAAGAATAATAATTTTAACAAGAATATTTGTTAATATATTCTCCTATTAGAAAAGAAATAAAAAAAAAGAAAAAAAATACATAAATTAGAACGTCTATATCATTAGACAGAAAATTATGATATAGAAACTGATATTATAATTTACTGTAAATAAGAATACATTATTGATATATTATCATTGTAAAAAAAGTTATTAAATAAAATATATAGAGAATTAAAATTAATAAAAAAAGGAGTGCTAAATTCGAAATTTCCATGTTTTTCGTTCTTTTAATTTATGTATTATTAGTTAAAATGCAATTAAAAATGAATTAAAATATTTGGATTATTGGAGTTTATTAAAATTAAATATTTTTTATATATAGTAGTATAGTTGAAACTCACAAATTAAAGTAGCAAAAGCCATAAAAGGAATAGTTAATTCTTTGGAATAGTACATTGTAAATAATTGTTATTATGACAAGATGAATGTGCACTGTATAATAGAGGTCATATATAATGGATCAGTAAAACAATAAATAGTATACAATAAAATAAATGATTATATGTATTATAAATTCTGAAATATATGCTAATTTTGGAAATAGCACATTCTGTTAAATTAAATGAAATAACTTTTTATATGAATATGCAAAAATAAGTTTTTCTTTAGCTCTTAATATAGATAACACAAATTTACATGGTAAAAATAATAAATATAATTTGTTTATTTTTTATTATGAATAATTCTATAAATAAAAGCTACATCTACCTAATATTCTTTATATTTTTACATTAAAGAAAAATGTTATACAAAAATAAAAAAAATCATGGTAATAAAAATTTCATAAGACATCACAAAAAAAAGAGATTTCAGCATTTTCATTGATAAAAATGGTATTCCTAAACATAACATTATAGAAATATCTACTGAATGCAATTATCTGTAATTAATGAAGTTTTTTTCATTTATTATATATAAAATAATGATAAACAAAAAGTTATATTAAATAAAAATAATTAGAAATATTGTTTCATTTTTGTATTTTTATATTATATAGATATTGTTACTTAAAAATATATTATATATTGTTAAAAAATGAATATATAAGGAAACATATTTGGTTAATATATATATAATATATTATTAAATTTATTGAAGTAAAATTAAAAGAAAAAGCATTATATTATAGAGAATAATATATATTAGCGCTATTATAAAAGAATAGAATAATTTAATCAAATCAATGATCCCATTAAACTACTATGGATGAGAGAAAAAAAAAGTATTACAATTATTTTACAATAAAATTCAAAATTGTTGAACTTTGAAATATATATTATCATAGGAAATATATACTGTAAAATTAGGATATTAGTAATGTGTAAGGTTTAAAAAATGAAAAAAGTATATTATACAAAAATTGAATTATATATATAAATAAAATAAATTAAGCTTTATATAAATTATGTAATAAAAATAGAAGAATAACTGAAAAATTTTCATTATATATACACCTTAGATCTACAATTTCTTTTTTTCTTTTATAATTTAGTTTTTACAAAAGTAATTTTCCTAGGAAAACTGCTATACATTATCATTATATTATTAAAATAATACATTTAATAAATAATATTTTTATAACTACCTAATACGCTAAATGAATCAAAGAATAAGGAATATAAACTTACAAATATAAATATTACTGTTTTCGAAATTATATTTAATAAAACATCAAATTTATTTTATTTATATTAGTTGTACAAGAGTTACTATTTAATAAATTATTTCAGGAGTATTCATGTATAAATCATGAATGCCTTATTTCAATGTCGTTAATATTTAAAAGAAAAATATTCATACATAAAAAAATTTCCTGAGTTTTAGTAAATTTTTTGTATATAAAATTTTGTATTTTTAAACTGTATTATTTTATAATGTAAATTCTTCCATATAAAATTATGCATTTATTAATGCTATAAACTTCATTATATCTTCATTAAAATATTAAGTTCTATTTGGAGTAAATGACTTAATTATATAAAAATAATAAATGTCTTTTAATTTATATACGATCTTTTTACGTGATATTTATTTTTCTTATAAGTGGTATTCTTAAACTCAAATAAACATAAAGGATTAAGGCCAATATTTTTTTTGGTAATTGTGCGATTTGCGTATATAAAAATGCATACCTTAGAATATAAAACAGCTTAAATATTTAATTTGTTTTTGCAAATATATAGCTGGAGCTAGAATAATTAAGGTATATATATAGATAAATGAAAGTAAAAAGGTTCACTACATTACAAAAAAACATTTTAATATATATCTTAGTACTTTTTCATTTTTGTGTTACTATTAAATGTTACAATACTTTAAGTAATTATATTCTTTTTAGTAAAATCTATACTTGTGTGTATAAAATAATTTTAGTTTATGTTTCAAAATATTGGTAAGAAATTTCAAATATATTAGTATAAACATAATATTTAGCTATAATATATATAAGAGATCATTAATTTTGAATAATAAAGTATATAACAAATAAATTAAATGATTCATACATTAATGATAATATAAGTGAAGTTAATAAATTGTTGATTTAGTTTAGTTTTACAAAAATTATTAGAATTTCTATGAAAAATTAAATTGAAAACCAAAAATATATAATTAATTTGATATTTTTAACATGTATTATACCAAAAAAAAAAGCATGTGTTACGATTAGTAAAACAAGGAAATGTTCACAAAATATATATATTTTTAATTTTTTAACACTTTTGTTTCATTGTTGTAAATACTAATTTATTTTTTATCATTAATAACTACATTTTCCGAAATATAATATTTATAAAATTATAATAATTCCTAGGGAAACTTAAAAATAGTAATTATTCAAGAAACACCTAGAACAATAGCATATACCTATATTTTATACATTGTACATTCTATATAAATTTAATATTTTTTAATAATTAAAAATAATGAGAAAAAAGTTGTTTAATCACTCTATTACGTAATTAAAGTATACGTTGTGAATATATATGAATGAATTGAAATCCTGTAATTTTACTTATCGTTAATTTTTATAAATAATATCAATAATGTAGTTTTAAAGAATCTTTTTTTAGGTATTTTTTTTTTAATAAGTAGCAAAATTTTCTATACATTTTAATTTTTTAAGAAAAAATATTAATAAAAATAAAAGAGGTATATTTTTATTGTTAAAAGTGCCTAAAGTGATGTTCATTTTTTCTTTATTATATATATTACAATATTAGAGTCTATAACATGAAACAAAGTATTGAGTTCGCATGTTTTATAAAAATTTTTATGTTTATCATTTTAATTTGGACATGTCATTTTTACAGTAACATGGTACCATAAACGTTTTTTGAGGGAATTTGTTTTATTCATATTTAAATTGTTTATTTTTATAAATTATTTTTTTTGAATGGGAATATTTATCCACTTATATATGAAATATTCACATTTTTTTTTTTAGAGTATGTTTAACAAAATTTTGGATGAAAAGCATGGCTCTGATAAAAAACTATATAAACGAATTTATCGATTATTAGGAAAATGTGAAAATACTATTTTTGCAAATGTTGGAGATTTAGAATTAAATATACCATATAATACAAAAAGGAAGAATGAAGAAATATTTACAGTTGATAATGAAAAATTTCAGAAAGAAAAAAAAGAAAAATTAGATAGAAGCTTATTATATAAGGAAAAATTGATTAAAAAACTTATGAAAAATAAATATACCATGTTGCATAGATCATATATCCATTATGAAAAAAAAATTATGAATGGACTTAATGATAAAGCTTTTTTTAAAAAAATGATGTTAATTAATGATAAGGATTACAAAAAATTAAAGCGTAAAAATTACGGATTGCGACTCTGTTTACTTTTATTATTGTTCTTGTTGATATCTGTGATACCTATAGTAGATTTATCCATTGGAAATTTATTGTTGCAATTATTTAGTTTATTAGAAAATGGTACAACATCTGGTAGTTTGAGGCCCACACCTGAGAGTGCAGATGCCTCGGGAACATCGTGGCTATCTTATTTTTCTCAAAATCCTTCTGTAGCATACAAAGCCCGAAGTATTCTAATATACTGTGTACCTATTTTAATATTGAGTATTATACTTATACTAGGAATTTTTTATTTACATAAAAAATTTATAAAACATAAAAAAGTTAAGTTCTTGGAAGCGTTTCATGAATGGTAAGATATATGTTTATTTCGATAAAGAAAATTTAATGTTATGTACTACATATAATATGTTTAATGAAATATTAAACATAGTTATAATTTCTTATATTTTATATGTGAAATTACATATACATAGTCATATTTATATGTAAACATAAAATAATATATTTTTATTTTTTTTGTGAATTTGAATTTTTGAAAATTTTTTAATTTGCAATTTAATATATTCTTCATTCGAATTAATTATTGTGGCTTAAGATATATATATATATTTCTGTTTATATGCGAATTTCAACAAAAAATATATATTTGTAAGTTAAAATCAATATATAACAGAATAGATAATATTATATTTTGAATTCATTAGTTAATCTAGGATTTAATTATAAATACTACTGCTTTATGATTATTTATCATCCCCCAGTGTAAAATTATTATATTTTTAGATTTTTAAGAAAAGGAATTATTATTTTAAAAATAATAATTAATGTTACTGATTTTTTATATAAGGAAACTAAGTGATTATATTATGGTATTTATATATATATATTTTTTTAATTTTAAAATAGCATTTTAAATTTCATATATTTGTATTTGTTCTTATATTTTCTTAATTTATTCGATCAAAAAACAATATGTTTTTTTAGAAAAAAAAAAAAAATAAAGTAAAATTTAGGATACTCAAAGTAATATTTTTCGAACATAATAATTTTATAATTGTCACTACATGATTTATAGCACATATTTAGCAGAATTAAAAGAAAAAATCATTTTTTTTGCCATATGTAATATTAAAAAAAAAAAATTTTATTTATTTGTATTTAATAATTAATCTGTATCTGCAAAATTATTGTTCTGACAAATCATGCTTGTGAATAAACAAACAAAAAGTAATATATTATATCTGACATTTTAATTACATACTTTACTAAATAATACAATATGGCAAATCATATTGTTACACTTCCTTATTTTTAATTTACACATAAAAACCTGTATGCTATATTAGTAGGTAAATTTATATTAACTGATGTATTTTTATATTAAAGTAATTATATGAAAAATTCATATAATTATTTTACTGTGTTTTTTTTTTTTTTTTTTTCTAATGTATTATTATTACATCAAATATATTAATGTAGATAAAAAGTGAAAGAATTAATGGGATTAATTTAAAAAAATTCCATTTCTAAATAATGAAAAAAATTAAATTTAATAAAGGTTTAAATTTTTTAAAACTATGACACAAAAACAAAAAATAAGATTTTATTAACATTATAAGTATATATATTTTGTCATAGATTGAATATATGTTATAAATTGAACATTCTAAATATATTTTAAACCATAACCATATACACCTATACATGTGAACACTAAAAAATGTGTTATATTTTACAAAAGAAAAAAGGTTTTACTAGTTATTAAATTCTTCATTAATTATTACAAATATTGTATAATAATAATAATTAATATTCAACAAAATAATTAATACGTTTTTTCAAAGTGCAATATCTTAGAAATTAATATTGATAATAGGAAAACATCATTAAATCTAGAAATTACTATCCTAATATATAAATTATTTCCACATATCTATATTCTATACATTTAATATTGTAAATTAAATGAGTATTTAGTTATATAATATATGATATTTTTTTTTTTACTTTGAGAGTTTCTATAAAAAGAATTTAACTACTCAACTATATTAAACAATTAACTTGTACACTTTGAATATTTATGAAAGAATTAATATTATAATATTTTATTTAAAGTCATTTTTTTATTCATAACGTAAATATTAAAAATTTTAAATATATTTTTAAAGGTATTTTTTTTTGGTCCGTATTGTAACATGCATTTTAGCTATATGTATATAATTATCTTTCTATGAAGAAATAATAAAAAAAAATTGAAAAAATATATGTATTTCAATTTATTATTGAATGTATAATACTTTATTATATATATATTCTTTCTGAATATATTACAATTTTGAAAACTTATAAGATGGACAAAAAATTCATATTCGTATTTATTAAAATATCAGGGTTTACACTTTTACCTTGGATATGTCACTTTTGTAATGGCATGGTATGATGGTATTATTGGAAGAAATTTGTATTATTTATATTTTATTTTTTATTTTAATTAATTTTTTTTTTACTATGAGAATATTTTTCCATTTAAATAAGAAATATATAAATTTTTCTTTATTTTTAGAGCTCTTTATATATAAATTTGGATGAAATATGCAATCTTTGTAGAAAGACAAATACAAGAAATTATCGATTATTAACAATATATGAAAAGGATAAAGATTCATGTATTCTAAATTTTAAAGAAGAATTGCCAAATGATGAAGTGAAGAAAAAAAAAAAATATATAATAATGAAAAAGGAACATACGAAAAGCACAAATCATCACATAGAAGTTCATTATATATTGAGGAATACGGTAAAAATAATGAGAAAAATAAATCCGATATAACTGAAACAAAGAAATATCTCGCTTTTGAAAAAAAAATATTTAAAGAACTTGATTATAAAGATTACCTTAAAAACATCAAGGAAATTGAAGATAAGGAATATAAGAAAGTATCACGTAAAAAACGCAGAAAACGAATTATTTTACTTTTGTTATTTTTCTTGGTATTGATGATACCTTTAATAGATTTTTCATTAGAAAAACTTTTAACAGGTGGATTGTTAGGTTCATTAGGATTATTATACATAAAAAGAAATAATGGTGTGGATTCAGTAGAGGGCTTTTTGAGTACCTTGTTTGATATAGAAAATTGGAGTAATTCAAATAAAATATGTGCAGGAACTATTTTCTTTTACTGTGTACCTTTTCTTATATTTGTTATCATATTTTATATTAGGAATGGTTTACTACCATAAAAAAGTTATAAAATATGAAAATATGAAGTTCAAAAATAAAATAATAAAAAGTAATAAGTGTTTTTTTCTAATGATGAATTTAAGGAATAGTAGTATCTTCGTTCATACACTTTGCAGCCATAAAAAGAATTATTTATGTTTATATATACGGCTAAAGATATTGATGTTTTTATCGGAAACAGTAAAAAAGTGTGCAGCTATTTCTTTTGTTAATTTGAATTTTTGACGATTTAAAAATTTTTAAATTTTTATTTTAAGGATGACAATATCTTTCCTAAATATTTTATCTCCATATATACATTTTTTTGTTAATGTAGATTTTATAAATAATACATATATATATATATATACGTGATAAAATTTATTTATTATATAATAATTCGCATAATTTTAGTGTAGTTTTTTTTTTTCATTTGACTAATATTTTTTTTTTTTTTTATCAATGAAGTCTAAAATGATTATTCTTTTAGGTTATTTAAGAAAATGTGTAATTATTGTTAACAATAAATATGTCTTTTTTTTTATTCTGTGTACGTTTATTAATAATTTTTATTACAGTGATACATAAATATATTTGTTTGCTTACAAACAAAAGAATCTTAATATTTATACCATAAAATATGTTTTATACTAAATATATTATAAAAAGTACTAAATGTAAGTATGTTTTTAATAGAATTAATTTTATATATATATGAATGTAAAATTATAAATATATAATGAAATGATGTACTTTTTTATAAATGGATTACTTATAAATACTTAGAGAAATGAGAATTTTAAATCGCTAAAATTAAAGGAAATTTTTAAACCAACTGTTATCTTATTTTTGTATCTAATTGTAGTGTTTCTTCAAAAATTCACACATTACTTAAATATATATTATATTGAAAATTATAATTAAATAATCTATATATTTTATATATCATTAAAGGTTTATACTAATGGACATAAATAAATAAAGCATTAATATATATTAAGTTGGATTTCTTTCCTAATATCATATATTTTGGATTAAATAATGGTATGTTTATATAGCATTTAATAATATAATATATGCTATTACTTATGTATTTTGCTAATAATTACATTATATATAATAGATAATTTAATTCATGGGATCTGACACAATTATCGAAATGAAGACAGTATAAGAATTATTTTATCAATAATATATATTATCTATTTTGTTTTTATGTATAATTTTATTTATGTTTTTTTTAATATAATTTTTGGTTGTATTAATTAATAAACTTATAATAAGAGTATGGGGGCTTATATTTTACTAACTACTAAACATACATATTAGATAATACATATTAAAAGAAATATTTAAATCCTATTATGAATTCATCTATTATTAAAATGTTTTATTATACTATTAATTTTTATGAATATACTAAATTTTTATATTTCCTAATAATATATATTCAATATACTAGCTAATTAGTAAATATATTGGTATATTTTTCTTAGGTTAATTTTAATTTTGTTTAATTTATGAAGTATTGAATTCTAAACTTTACATTATGGAATATATATATATTTTTAATGTAACACTAGCATGTGGATTAAATATTTAACTAAATATATATAAATTCCTATTGTTGGCAACATATTCCATGTAAAGCATTGAAAAGTAAAGTATGTTATATTAAGGATATTCTAAAAAATAAAAAATTAATAAATTTTATGTTTTATGTTTGTATATAATATATCTATATATATTATTTTATTTACAGGAAGCTAGAAACTATAATATACATGCCTTATAATTCCGATTAAGTTGTGTAAAAATATATATTAGATATATAATGAGAAATTCAGTATTGTCGAATATATAACAAAATATAATAGAAAAAATTTTTTTTTATACAAGATTAGGACAAATATAAAAATGTTATATATTTATTAAAATGTTTTACATTTTTAACTTGTAATGTTATTTTATTCGTTTATCTTTTTAATTAACCAAAAACATATGATCATAATTATATGAACATGTTTATTGAATTATCTAGTAGAAATTTAACCATAAATATTGTGTTTAATTATTTTATACATATAGATATATACATGGAAAAGATTTATATAAATGCATAATATATATAAGAATGTGGAAGGAATTTATTTATGAGGTAAATAATTTCCTTTAATAAACTACCCTTAATTCATTAATATAATTTTTAAATGAAACAATTTTTCGCATTATGATAATGTATTCTATTGAATATGTGCTACTTATTTATATTTCTAATATAAATTTATAATTCATTAAACCGCATTTACTGTATATGCATTTATTCCTTTATATCTATGATATGTAACTCTTAAAATACTTAAGTTATATAAGTTTGTACCCGTAATATATAAAAGAAAAATAACGAGAAATTAACTTTTACGACGAGAAATATAAATTGAGAAAAATAGTTTTATATCATAAGTATTTTGCTTAGATTTTAATAAAACATAAAAATGAAATATACATTAGTATTTTGTTAATATATAATTTCTGTATCATTTAAAATATTTCATTAGATTTAGAAAAAAAAAATATAAATATTTTTTCTTTTTTTTTTAACATTATGTTTCAGTATTAATCTATTTCATACCACATAAATAATATTATATTTCAACACCTTTAAATATAATTATTATTTTAACTCTTATCTAAAAATATATTATAACAATTTCGTTTTCAAGGATATCTCAACATACGCAAATAAACTAAATATAAACAAAAAGTTTAGATATTAAAAATGGATTTTTTTTGCTTTTAGTATATTACGTTACAAAAAAAATTATTATCAGCAATAATTTATTACATATGATAGAGAAATATCAAATTTTTTGCAAATATATTAAATTGGAGGATTTTCTAAATGTATTGTCTTGTTAATAAAATAAATTATACTTTAGTATATGAAATATATGTTATTATTACTAAAAATTATCTTCTATTTTTAAAAACAAATCAATATTATTAGAATTAAATATCAAAAGACGAAAATATTATTGTAATTTTACTCAAGTCCTTAGTTCCAATTTAAAAAGAATGTTTTTTATAGTAAATATTAGTATGATGAGCATTATTTATTGAAACGTAACATATTTAAAATAATAAATAAAAACAAATGAACGTTATAAAGCAATTATACATATATTAGATATTTTAAATTTAATATGAATACTAATTATCAAAAGAATAATTTTATAAATGTACAAAATGTGCATTCCCGTATGATAAAACAAAAATAATATATAAAAAGAAAAAAAATTGAAGATTAACTCTGAGAAAAAATATTACAAACAAAATAACTAAAATATTTTATTAGAATTATGTTTATGTTTATTAAAGCATAGTTATATTATTATGTATGATTACACTAATTACATTAAAAATACACTGAATCAGTAAAATTATTAAATCTTCATTTTAAAGAAAATATAAAACTTAATAAATAAATATAATAAATGAAAATTAACAAATAAATAACCTTTAAAAAATTATTTAATTTTTTAATTTTTTTTGATTTCTGGCAAAATAATATATTAATTATTCTATATTTTTGCTTATTGAAGATACATAAAAAAATGATAAATTTATGCATATATATATTATGAAAGAAATAAATAATAATCAAAAAAAAAAAAAGAAAAAAAAGTAACGTTATATTTCCAAATTAAAATAATGCATATTATATGTATCAATGAAGTAAGAAGAAAAAAAAATAAATAAACAAATAATAATATAAATATTTCATTTTGCTTATGCTTAATTCACAATGAAATTACTTTCAATATATATATTAATCGAAGTAAATTCCTTTTTTTCACGTTTTAATATTTATTTTACGAGATAATTTCCTAATGCTGATATTACAATAATTTTTACGAATAAATGTTTAAATTACTGCAATTCAAAGGCGTAATAGCATATTCATAATAAAATATTTTTTTATTACATTCTTAATTTATTGATGTAATAAGTTATGCTTTAGTCTATTTATTATTAGAGAGAAGAAAATTATAAGAAATATTGGAGAACACATATAAATTTTTCCATATAATTTGTTACTTATAGATATAGTTTTAGTAACTATGATAAATTAAATAGATACTGTAAATATATGTTGCAAATTTAGAACATAATATTCAGATTATTTTAAGAAATTTTTAGTTAAACTTGAAATAAAATTTTCATTGTACACACAATAAAAAAATGTTTTTATATTGTTTTCCATTACATTGAGTATTACTGAGTTTATCTTAAAATGCTTTACTAAAAATAACTCTCGTTTTATTAATATATATATATATATAGTCGAATTACAGAATGTAAACTTTGGGAACTGGAATATAGAATTAAAAATAAAAACTTGACTTATATTTTAAAATAGCTATTAAAGGAATGGAACAATCTGTAGTCAACTAAAACATGCTACTTAAAAAAATATCATATAACAGTTATAATAATAATATAAGAAATATTATTATCATATGAAAATCATTTATTATATATTTTTCACTGGCACTTTTTTGTTATATTCTTCTTTATTTATATATTTTTAATTATAGTAATAAGTGTTTGGTTAATGATTATAATGCATGTATGATTATTGTAATACCCACAATATTATTGAAATATAGTTTTAATGGAATAATTGCTTCAACAAAAAGTATATTTCGTAATTCGGTTATGTGGCCATTATTTGCAATATAAAAATATATAATAGTTAAAAAATACTTGAAAAAATATAAAGCATTAAAAATAAAAATTTTAACTTTTTATATTACATATATTATTATCGATTATAAAAACACATGCTAATAATGAATAATTACATATATGTATGTATATATTATAAAGTTGCACTATATTATATTTCTTATTTTTTACAGTTTCTTATTATACTTAATGAACGCCAAAGTTATTTACGTTTCAGTTAAAATTATTTACGTAATAAAATCTATATAATTATAATTTATTTTGTTAAATAAATTAGGTTATTCTTCTGATTGAGAAATGTGTATATATATGTACCAACATAAAAAAGCAGAAATAATTCCATTTGTAAATAATTTTTCATTATTTATACATTAATTTATATATGTACAGTTTAAATTATTAAATCTACTACATACTTTGTCAAGTTGAAGGGCAATTATGGAAATGAATGAAGAAGTTTATGTATAATTTTATTTTTCATATTACGAATAATATGATATGATTTATTTTAATACAGTTTATCTGATATAACAACATGAATGTATATACTCTTTATAAGGTATTTACATTTATTTTAATACGTCCTTTTATTAATTCTATTTTCAGGATGAAATTTTAAAAAGTTTACCCTCATATAAAATATATGAAGAATATGGCTCTAAGGTCAGTGGAGAATCATACGGAATTAATTGTAATATATTCAATTCAGTAAAAAAAGAATACAAAAATAAATGTATTAATCTTTGTAATAAAGTTGTAAGAAATTTAGAAAATTTTCCAGAAAAAGGTAAATCCGGAAACTATAAAGACTACTGTACACATTATATATACTGGATATATAAAGAAATAAGAGAAATGTTTAAAAAAGGTGTGAATGATAATGATATAGCAGATGTCATTTCTAAATTTATTGAATTACAATCTACTATTATTGAAACTTATCGGATATATAACTGTAGTTATAAATTTGTTCATAAAAATTTAAACGAATTAAATCAAAAAAAGGAAGAGAAATACTTGTATGAATATTTTACAAATTACGATATTATTAAAAGTAGAGATATTTGTACTTCTGTTGACATTAATAATTATAAAAAGTATCTTAGTTCTATTCGTGATTTATATAATAAAAAAAAGCGTGAATGTTGTGAGAAAAAAATATCAACATGTCCAGAATATTTTTTGCACTGTGGTGATGAGGTTAATCCAAATAATCTCCTTTCTGTATTAGATTCCACAAATAACGAAGGATGTAGTGGACTAAAAAGCATTGCACCTAAAATATTTGAGAAAAATTCTGATTCTACACCATTTAATCAAGAATTTATGAAATCAATTTATTTTACTGGATGTCCTGTTCTGAAAAGTGACGGATCTTCATCAAATAATGGTAGTATGTCATGCAATTTATTCCGAGCAAATGTCAATCCACGTAGCATTGTAACTGAAAATGGAAAAACGGCACAACAAGATATTCCTGGAGGTTCGTCTTTGCAAGTACAGGTGACAACATCGAAAACATATTTAGCAGACATTCCATCTGAAAAAAATAAAAAACAAGAAGTTGCTATTAGTCAAGGAGAAAAAAATAAAAGGAAATCTGAAAAAATCATAAATAATGAATTTAGATGGAATTTTGGAAAAGGAACATTACGTTGTCCACCTAATAAACCAGAAGAAGATGAATACGGAATGTGTGATTATATGGAAGAAATTGGTTGAAGATAATTTTTATGCAAAA
>NW_021638288.1:0-78840 GCF_900090045.1 Plasmodium malariae
CCTGAACCCTAAACCTGAACCCTAAACCCTGAACCCTAAACCTAAACCTAAACCCTAAACCCTGAACCCTGAACCCTGAACCTGAACCCTAAACCCTGACACATTTATTATTAAATTAGAACTAATAATTTTTCTAATTACTTAAACAAATAGTAATTTTCTTCTAAAAAAGAAAAAAATAGTAAGCATTGTTTATATTAGTTTAAATAAAAATAAACAAAAATACTCTATTAAAATTATGTTAATTCTACTGTTATGTAGGCTTTCTAAAGCACAAATATATACTTTTCATAGAATTCTATTTTAATAAGCAAATATATGTATTATTCAGTAATATATAATTACACAATATAATAATTTAAAATACAAATTTAAACAAATTAAAACATTCAAATCCATAAAAAAACTAAGAACATATATTTTTATTCTTTGGAGTTAGAAAATGCACTAATATGTAATTGCTTGCATAAATTTTCAGCAATTAACTATATGTTTATTATACACATAACTAATGACATTGTAAATATTACATCATATTAAAATATATGTTACCTTAAAAAAATAAATTCCTTATTATTCATTTCACTTTTTACTGAACTTAATTTTTTCATATTTTTTAGCTTTTTTATGGTAATAAAAAACGTACGATATAAGTGTAACACCTAATATTAAAAAAGGTATAACATATAATACAATATTAAATAATTCTCCTAATACTTTTTTAGATTCATCTGCACCAGTCAATAACCACTTAAAATATTGCTTTAAAGTATCCTCGTAGGGACTTAAAATCGACTTTAATCCTGATAATTCCCAAAATACATCTACACTAGATAAACACAGAGATATATCTACTATGAGTAGACTAAATAATAAAAAAACAATAATAAAGTGATCCTAATCGTAATGAGAATTTTTTACGCATTATTTTTTTGTAAGTCTTATCACTAATATTCTTGTTCCTTTTAAGAAAATCTACAAAATCCAGTTCTTTGAATATTTTTTTTTCAAGATGACTGTATTTTTTTGTCACAAATTTAGAATATTTATTGTTCATATCTTGTTTATGTCCATCATAATTATTTAATGAACCTCTATAATTCTTTTTTTTTTCTGTGCACTCCTTTTCAGTATTAGATATATCCTTTTTTTTATCCATTCCATTATTTGATATCATCTCTTAACATTGCAACTTTTGAATCCTTATCCTTTTTATATTTTGCTAGTAATCGATATATTCTGTCGTCTAATTTTATGGCAAGCGTGTACTTTTTGCCTACGTATTTGTTAAACGTAATCTAAAAATCCAAAATAAATAATAGTTATTTAATGAATAAATAATATATTGATGAAAACAGTATTCATAAAATATAAAATGAAAAATATAATAACAAAAATATTCTTAAATAATTTTATCATACCACATGATTACTTAAATGGGGTATCCACGTTAAAAAGATAAGTACAACAATTTTAATAAATGAGAAAATCATAATGCTTTTTTTCATGTTCTGTTCTTTAATTATTTTAAAATATTTAGTAAAAGATTCATAAAAAGTTATACTATAACCTCTTAAAGGCAAAGGATATTATATTAGTTATTTAATTCTAATTTTTTTTTTTTTCTCTATCTACTTAATAAAATTTATATAATTGTAGAGTATTTTATAACATCGATATACAAAAAAAAATATTATAAAGGTATTATATAATTTTTAACTTTATAGTGTTTATTAAAAAAAAATAACTTTCATCTAAATAAATAATTTTAATTTATATAAAAATATTCAAAATATATATTTTAATTATTTAGCAAAGTAGTTTAACTAAATAAGTTTATTATTAATTTCATTCAGAATATATTATGAAAAAAGAGTATTTCCATATTATAAGGAAATACGGAATTTATATACCATATAGATCGTATAGTATACATATAAAATACATTATTTCATACTCCAAACTAATAAGTAATGTTATGAATATCTTGTCATTAAAAATTATAATTTTATTAACATGATATTTTGAAAAAAATTATTTGTAAAAAAATATTAATTATAACAAAACAAAAACAGTAATAATAAATGAGGATAACTATATTTTACATAATATTTTGTAATATGTTAATATATCAGCATAATATATTTATGCATAAAGGAAATACGATCTTTTATATTCTAGACCATGCTTAAAGAATCGAGTATATATGGAAATACCTAATTTCTGAAAAAATATATAAAGTTAAATAAGGTCTAATTTTTTTGTTTTTTCGAAAACTTTTGAATGTTATAGATTTAATTAAAATAAATATATATCATTATTTCTAAGTGAAAACTATTTATATCTAACTACTTAATTATTTTTAATTAATTCTAAACATTTAGAAAGAATATTAATATAATCAAAAAAAAAAAAAAAAAAAAAAAAAAAAGGAGATTAAAGATATAATAAGCATTAATATAGTACAAATAATTTAATTAATTTGGAAACATATATGAAATAAATTTACAAATAATATACAGAATAAAAATGATTTGTAACAAATCATTAAGAAACAATATAATTTACTAAAAAGTATTGTTTAATAATTTTTCTATGTATGATTTTCAAATAAATTTATTATTTTGTTTTTATTCATTTTAAAATACGCAATGCTTGTAATGTATTTTAACAGTAAATCATAATAAATCTATATAAATATATAAAAAATAACATTTTATTAAATATACTTTTAATGGAAAAAACGTATTTTACCCCAATTGTTTATTTTCTCAAGAGCTAAAGTGGATATGAGAATTATAAAAATATCATATTCATAAATATTTATTGTAATAATCTAATATATAATCTCAAATTATTCTTATTAAAAAGTCTTAGCCTGCAAGTTAATAAGTTGAAAATTGAAATAGAGAAAAATTTCCTAAATTTAAAACGCCATTTTTAAATTATAAAAATTATAGTTAATATATATTTATTCCTTTAATGTATATATTATTATCGTAACAACACTTATTAATTCTTTTATTTAGTCTCTTTTAGGTTTTTCGCAAATTTTATTGTCCCATTTTTTTAATATCATTTAATGTTTCTTTACATAATATAATTTTACCGATTTTAAAAATATATAATAATCCAAGTATATATCGTATAAAATAATATTCGAAAAATAAGGATATTACATAATGATATCCTTCCAAGCAATTATTTAAAAATAGTATTTTTCTGTTCAAGAAATATTGGTGATTTTTAAGCTTTTTTCTGGGTCTTCTTGGAAAATATATCTTTATTTTTCACATTTATTTATACCTCTCTTATGTTAGAAAATAATGAACTAATATTTTAATTTACTTGTAAAATTTTTATTTTTCTCCTTATTAAGTATATTTATCATGGATAAATTGTTCTGTTATATATATATTGCTCAGTAAAGTTAGCGTAATTTTCGTATTATGTATTTTTCACATTTAATAAATAATATAATTAATATTTAATGCATACAAATTAAATAAGTTAAATATATAATAACATGAAATTTAATTATATTATTTACATTCCTGTGCAAGATATATAATACAATATCTACAAAAAATATGATATCATTTAAATGTTCAATAATTATAGAATTTAATCCACGGTTTATAGGTTTCATCATAATTCACATACAGCAGCTTAAGTTTTTTCTTTTATACAAAATAGAAATATTTGAAATGTTTACTATTTTCTAATTTTACAGAATAATTATATGTTCTACTAGGTCTAATAAAATTTCATACGAAAAATAATAAATACACTCTTAACATACAACCTAAAATATGAACGTTTATATATTAATTATATAAATGGATGTGTGATACAGAAAATATCTAATATTTTTATTTAAGTACAAAATTTTAAAAATTAGTGAAGAATTCATAAAAATTATATTATTAAGTGCATAATTGTACAATTCTTAAAATTGTGATTATAAGTGAATCTATTCAATTATAATGAATCTCGATTATAATATAATATTCACTAGAACAGTTATACGCGCAAGCATAATCTTCTTCTACTACTACTTTTTAAGTATTTATATTATAATTTCCAATGGTTATATTAACATTTATTTCATTACTTTTCATATATTTTCTCTTTTATAGCTCTATAAGTTATTCTAGCTAAAAAAGAGAATACCATTCCACCACCCCTGTAATATATGAGGACAGGAAATTTTTGGAGTAATAGTGTTTTAATTATATATATATATACATATAATTTATTAATACTAGTTATTTGGACTCCGTTAATGTCTTCAATAAGAAAAAATAATAATATTTTGAAATTTCTAGGTGAACCATTGGATAATATAACGATAAATGATCCTTAAAATGCAAATATATATTCAGACGATAGCATATATTACATGACATATTATAATGTAAAAAATAACTTATATATATTAATAATAATAGTTTTTTTTTATATCAATTAATGTCCTAACAATTTTTTTTTGAAATTTATTTAAAATAAATACAAAAAAAGGTTTCAAGATAATTTTTTTAATGATATTATTACAAAATTACAGATATATAAATTATTTAAGTCTAATAGAACTATAAAAAATACTTATATAAAGGTGTACGTAAACTACTTTAACAAAATAAACAAAAAATATTAATTATAGCATAAATATTTATGTAAATTTACATATTATGTGGAAGAGATAGATATAATATATAAATTCTTTATTATTAATATTATTACCCAAATATTTATTTAGAACATGGATTATTTGTTATGAGAAATCAATTCCTATTATACGTATATAAGTGCAATTGAATAAATAATTTTGCATAACCTTATAATTATGTTTAATGGAAAGATAAAATTATCATTATATTTTCTAAAAAGTGGTTATAATAAAGATATTCCACACATGAATGTAATTTTATTACATCAATAATGATTTTTACTTTATTATAGATAATTTTTCCAAAATATGAAAAATTATGTAACTCGTTATTTCAAATATCAGTGCTAAAACCATAGAATATGATGTTAAATAAATTATATAAAGAAAGATAACAAATAATAAAAATATCTTTAAATGATATTAATATATATATAACAATAATATCACATATTATACATTAAAATAATATGGATAAATGAAATTTATAACATTATACATGGAATTACTTAAAAAGTTATGTTTCTCCTATGAGACATTATGCCCCTATATTTCTGCGTACAAGTGAAAGGATTAAATAAATTTGCAACATATTCAAAATAAAATAGATTTATTTATTTCTATTTTTTTCATATATATTATTCTTTAAGACTGATATTATAATTAGAATGTATTGATAACTATAAATTCTATAAATGTTTGTGAACTATAAATTTATATTTGTATGTGCCTAGATATAGCAATATATATAACAGTTACTGTATTGAAAATTTATACATTATAAATGAAAAAAAATTTTCATATATTGTTTAAAGAAACATAAAAAAAAAAGTATTAATTTTATCTATATTCTTAGATGCATTCTGCGATGTTTTATACATATAGCAATAAAGTTGTTGAATTATATGATAAAAGTTTAAATGTGCAATAAAGCTATTTCATTGTTAAATATTATTTCTTAAATTAATAAATACTATATTCATAATAGTATCATGATATATTCAATAATAAATTCGAATTGCAATTAATTTTGAATTTATTTAAATTAATTGTTTTATATAAAATACAGTATCATAAAATTATTCTGATCTTAAAAAAACAAAAAATAGAATAATTATATCAAAAAAGAAAAATTTCTTTTTCACATATTTATAAAATAGTAAAAAAAAATAAAAATAAATAAATATTTTCATATAGATGTTTCAAATAAAATTACGCTCAATTTTATTCTTATTCTTACAAATATTTCAGAAAATAATATGGATTTTTTATTTTGTCATATATTCATTCACGATTATTAGTTCACTATATAATATTTTAATAATACATGTAATTAATATACTCAAATGAAATTATAAATATATAAAATTTCCTAAAACATCAGAAACTATTTTTATATATATTTCTCCATATATTCTTACTAAGCAATACGATTTAAAATGGATTAGGACGCAATATAAAGGATTAAAATTAAAACAAACAATAGAAGGCACAAAAACCTTGTAAGAGATTAAATTAAGAATTAAAAATAAAGGCAATAATTACATTATATATTAGATTAATTATTCATAAATATTATAACTTAATTTTTATGTGAAATTATTATTTACAAATATATACTATCAATTAAAATTTTTTTTTTTTAATTTCCTCACCATTATCTCTTATTTATATACATGTTTCAAAGGAAAAAATCTAATTAGAAATAAATACTTACATTATAATATAATATCCTATATGGTTAGTAATACGGTTAGAAATTTCTGTAATTTCATTTACAAATTCATGTCTCAAATAATATTATAAAACTATATATAGGATTTTTATTTTTCATGCTAAATACATATTTATTAATATTGTTAAAAAGTTATTATTTTTAGATAGTTATTAAATGTATAAAAAAGAAAACAAAAATATATAACAATGTTTTGATCTATTTATCCTAATATTTATACATATTATCAAAAAAAAAAATATAACTATGAGGCTTCAAAATAGTTTGTATTCTATAATGTAATACATTAATCTATTTACATGGAATTATAATATTATTAATTTTTATTTCAAACTTATAATATATTTTATTAATTTTTAACCATACATTATAATTAATTTTATCATACGTGTATCCTAATAATTTTTCACATTTTGTATAAGAAGCCAAATTTATTTTAATTAATTAATATACCTAAATGTACATTTAATTAATTAAAAATTAGTACATATGAAATCATTCTTATCTATAAGTAATAATAGGAATATAACAAATAATATATGTATACAATAAATTATACTATTTAAAAATTATTCAATGGTAAAATATACACCATAAATATTTAATATTTAGGAAATTGATATATATACATATATATATATATATTTATGATATTAAGAGTTATAAGTACATTTTTATCGTATATACTTTTTACAAAAAATATAACATATATTTATAATTTACATATTATTAATTCTAATCTCTATAATATAGTAGCAAATGTAAATAATAATTCTAAAACTATAAATGTTTGTATAAAAAGTAACAAACGTATAACAATTTCATGAAATAAAATATTAGTATTGTTAATTATTTGGTTTATAAATTATTTATTTTCAACATAAATGTGGATTAAAAAGATTTATTTACAGTAGTACTGATAATAATATTCATATTTATAAATTTGTATTAAGAAAAAAATAAAAAATAAAAAAAGACATATTACTTATAATAATGCAATCTTTATACAATAACTTTTATATTACTTCTTAATGTTACTCATATAACTTTATATTATTATTTATTTGTCTTCTTTATAGAACCAATAAGAATTTTATATAAAAATATAAATATAACTATGATTTAAAATAAAATTACTATGAATATATTACCTGTGATATATTTATTAAACGTTAAACAATTTAATAAGCGTATAAAATAAATAATAATGTATTAAATTATTTTATAGATCTCATATATATTTTTACATATTTGAAATTTTATATTCTCTTTTAATTAATATATATTAATTAAAAATAAACACGTTGATAAATAAAAAGATATGGTTTGTATTTTTACTACAGAATGTTGTATACAAAATCCTAGCGTAATAATAGAGTGTCACTATGGAAAAATGCTTTTCCTCGGTATTATTCGTTAATTTTTAATATGAATAAATTTGTACATATATTTTTATTAATGATAAAAAAAAATGATAATACAATAAACGTAAGAATTAATTCTTATATAATTCTTAATAATTTTCATCAATTTAGCACTTAAATATTGGAGGAACAGGTTTTTTCAGATTTGTTCGCGATCAAGATTTTTAAAAATATTACTAAAAATATAATTGAGAAAACCAGTTCATTAAATAAAGAGAATAATAAAGAAGAATTCAGGAAAAAATGCCTAGATTTGGCTAATTATGTAGTTCATAATAAGATAGCACCCTCATATCATAATCAAGTAATTTGGGAAAGAGCAATAAAGGGTTGGACACAATCTCACTATGAAAAGCTAAATAAATATGGAGAATGCCCTTTTATTTTAGAGGAAAAAGATAAAAAAAATTTAGAATTAAAATATGAAGAAGTTGATTTTTGTGATAAAAGAAAGAAATATTTGGATGAAATACAACGATTGAAAGAGAAACTACCAAGTAATTCTGATAAGTATTCATGTAGATGTAATGAATATAATGAGTGGATTGAGCAAAAGAAAAACTATTTTGAGGAAAAGAAAAGCCTTTTTGGAACATTCTACCAAAAAACAGACCAAAAAAAAAAAAAAAAAAGACGTTCAGAATATATATGCGACTTAATGAATGATCAAACGTTCAAAAAACTTACTGACTTCCCCCCAGTAAATAAATTACAACGTCGTGAAGGTGAATCTGAAAAGGAAGAAATAGGTTCACAAACAAAAGATAAAGAAAAAAAGGGGGAATCACCTGTATCATATGATTAACCCGAACAAGCTGCACCTACAGAGGGAGCTGCCACTAATCAAATGAATCATGATACAAAGCATAATCAACATGAAGAGAAAAATAAAGAAGAACTGGAACCTCCATCTGCACCTGAAGTACAAACACTAGCTCATTTATCATCACTTGAATCTCCTTCTAATGAAGTTGAAGCTAATTCTGAAAATTCTTTACAGTCTCCGACACAAGCAGTTTTCTCAAATTCCCAACCATCCACAGAAGTATCAAGTGAATCTGTACCTCGTGCACCAGTTCTACTAGACATAAAACCAGAAAATGCTTCCGAAAGCACACTATCTTCTCCAATATCAAAATCCCTTCCAAGTTCTTTAACTTCAACTATACCCTCTGTAACTTCTGGTGACCGTAATGCATCTTATTTTTCTAATTATGAATTAACAACAATATATGATATACATATTTAAAATGATATTACAGATCCCATAGGAAATTCATCTAATAAATACATATCATCTATTTTAATAACCTTTCTAATTATTATCGTATTTTCTCTTTTTATTAAAGTAAAATAAAACTTAAGTATTAAAAACACTATAATCATTAGTTTTCAGTAATAATATATTTCATGAATATGTATTTTTTATATGAAAGTACACATTAATGGGACAGTTAAAAAAAAAAAAAAAGATAAAAAGAAGACAAGAAAAATTTCTTAAAATACTAATACCTTCACATTCGAACAGAAAAAAAGAATTTTTAACTCATAATCATTTGGAACACCCGTGTTATGATGATGAAGAAATTACTAAAAAAATAAAAATACTTGAAGATAACATGATAAAAAATTTACATGAGTCTAAGCAAAAAAGGAAAAGGTCCAAAACTATTATAGAAGTACATATGGAAGTGCTTCAAGAATGGAAAAATGAAGAATGGAATTACAAAAAAGGAGAATTTTTAGAAATATGCTTAGAAGTGTTCACAAAAAAGTTATATGAGCTTTATCCTAATTTAACAAATGATGAACTAATAACGGAAAATATTAAAAGTAGCAGTGATATTGAAAAACAAAAAAATTTATGGAATAAATGGATAGAAAGACATAGAAATATTTTGAAAAATTGAATAAAGTGGACTGATATAATAATTTAAAAAATGAATGGAAAAAGGAACTAGCTTCTATACATGAAATTAAAGATTTAAAAAAGAAATCTTCTTATGAAAATCGCAAAATTTTATTTTTAGAAATAGAAAAAGATCTATGGAAACAATATTATCAGAAAACCGTAATATTATAGAACAATATATGGAACAAGAATGACTTAAGGTATTAACAGAGAAGTTGCCGAGTACATCAGAAGAATGTGTAAGTGAAGAAACCATAAATTATATATCATTAATAAATGTAGAAGAATTGCAGCAGAAAGAAAATTATAAAGAATTATATAAATATATAAAAAAAAAATTATTCACAAGGATGCGTATTCTTGTTCTTATGTCAATATTAGAAGAATATACAAAAGAGGTGAATTTTGATAATAGGGAATCACACTTGGACAGTTCAATAAATTAATGGAAGGCAGAAGTATATTCAGGTAACAAACAAGAAATTACAGAAAATACAATTGAATATATCAACAGTGATATAGAAAATAAAAGAAATAAGGAATTCCATACTCATATAGGGAAGGACAGTTTCGAAAATGAGATAAAGGATTGGATAGTAGAAGATGACTTATATGCAAGTTCTGTAGTTAATAATGGGACAGTCGAAAAATCCATTGATATAGCCGGAAAACACATTTCACAAATTCATAGTAATACAACCAAAATATAGTTAGATTATATTTAAGATAAGGTGCAGCTAAAAAAAAAGTTTATTTAAATTTTTTAATGCATGTAAGACATAAAGAAGAGGAATATAAAGTAACAAGTAATAAAAAAGAATAAGGCAAGAATGAATTATGAAGTTTGAAACTCCGATACTTAAAATATATTACTATTACATATGCAATTTTTTGTTTCTAAAAAAATATCCATTAGAATATTATATTAATACTCTATTTAATAAAATTGGTAAGATGATATTATATATATCAAAAAAAAAAAAAAAAAATTAATAATAACTTTTTCCAAAATATTAAACACAGAAAAAATTAATATTTTGAATAATAAAAAAGAAGAAAATAAAAAAATTTTAATACTATTTTTGAATTAATATAATATTATCACATAAATTTATATAATTATATTTTATTCCATTAAAAATTACTGTACAATATTTTTCAATTTTGAAAAGATAATTATTATGTAATCTACAAGTATTCGCATTATTTGGAAATTAATGTTTTAATTGATATAGTAAATCTTTTCATTAAAGAAAAATGATGTTAAAATATATGAAAAGTTAATTATATGCCACATATATTTTATCTTATAAAAAAGTAAACCATATATTCCATAAAAAAATGTTAATCTCTATGCCCTAATAAATGTTCTCATATTAATAGTTCTCATTTATTATAAATTTATAATACTTTAACCGTTATATATATAATAATTTTTTCTTGAGTTATTTATATATACGCAAAATGAAAAAATCACATATAAAAATTCATTCTCTTAATAAAGAATTTAATTTTTTTTCTCAACAATATTGTGACTTTAACAAAAAGCTTTCATACATATTTATGTACCTTAATATTATTAAAGTATTTATTTTTTTGTTTATATTAGTTTTATTAAAATAAATTTCAAATATCAATGAAATTATTAAAATGATAAAAATTTGATAAAAATGAAATTATTCAGGATACATAATTTTTTATATTAACCTTATTATTCACTTTTAAAAAAAGATATAAACCGATAATTAAAAATGATTCTTATGGTTTTATTGTTCTTTTTTTTTTACAAATTATAATTTATATATATTTTTATAATATCAAAGATATAAAATATAATTATAAAAAAGTATATAAGTAAAACTGTACTAAATTGATAAGTTTCAACACTTTTCTAAATGAAATACAGATGAAACAGAATAAAATTATTTCATAGGAATTTCAAAAAATATCATATATTTTTATTTTTTCCCTTTCAATTAAATACCTATTTTTATTATATTAATAAAAAAATTTGGACACTACCTCTTTGAGTTTTAAAAAGAATATATATATTCTAACTTTCAATTTTTTTCTCTTTTGATTTTTGTAATTATAGAATAATATTTTTCTTTTTAATATTTAGTTAAAAATATTTTTTCTTATATTTTTTTTTATTATTTTATAAATTATACATACATATAAATATATATATATATATTTGTTTATAACATAAACCAATAGTAGATCTAATTGTTAAAATATTTAATCCATTTTGATACATAATAATTTTTTACTTTTATCATATTCCATAAAAAATAAGTAAATTATAAATTTTTATTTACTAGTTTGTACTGAGTAAAAGCTATAATAACAGCATTCTGCTTATTTTTTAAACATTATAATTAATGCAGTAAAAATATTAATAAAAAAAATATGTTTCTGAATGAATTATAAGCATGACGATCAAATAACACAATCCTAACTGAAATATAAATACTTATTTGTAATATAAAATCCTCATATTACGTAAAACATATATTTATAGTATATCAATAGTATTTTGTTAAGAAAACATTGTTTTTACTTATTAATAATATTAACGTTATCCATATTTCAAAAAATATTTAGTAAATTTAAATGAACTTAAACATTCTTATTTTATATTACAAATAATGAGTATATAGTTCTTTTAGAGTATATTAGTTTAATATATATAAGGCTCGTTTAAAAAAATACTTTTATGTTTTATAATGTAATATATATATCACTTATATATTTCATTAATATTGTGCATAAATTACAAGAATATTAATACGTATGTTTTCTTATATTTCTTATATTTCTTATATTTGATATGTGAACTTAATAAATTATATAATTTAACTATTATCATATAAACATACTGCAAGTACATTAAAAATATATTAAATATTTTAAAAAATATTAACATACATGGACTTACGAACATAGTTCTCATTTAATATAAAATTCGAATAATAAAACCGTAATGTTTTGAAATATATAACGCGTCTTGATAAATATTATACTTTTTTAAGTTAATCGCTGATGTAAAAATTAAAAAAACAATTTTTAATATTATAAATAAAAAAATGATATAAGAGCAAAAGAATATCTACTACAAAATAACGTTAACTAATATTTATTTTAGCAATTATAAATCTTATTGTACTATTTAAAATTCTACATAGCTAATTAAGAAAAAGACGAATCATTACATATATGAAATAATAACAAAAACATATTTTTCTTTTATTTCATTTTTTAGTTTTTTTTTAAATATATTTCATTATATGTTAAATATATTAATTCAATTAAGATATATCTTATAATTTATATATCATACTAAACGTATATAATAGTTAGATAATTTAGAACAATAAAATATATATAAAAAAAAAATAATAATAATAATAATAATTTAATATTATTTTCTAATTACATTGAATTAAATGTTATAATATGTTAGAACTCATATGAAATATAATATCATAAATAAAATAGAACTGACATATACATAATTGAAAAATATTATAATATTAACCTTCGCAACTGTTTTATTATATATTGAAATATAAACACATACCATAAACAACATTGCTAATAAGTTGTATGCTCTATAGATTATTATGATAAATATTGATTGACATATTAATCTATATTTTTGTTATGCTACATGTACAAATGAATTCAATAATAAATTTTACTAAAGCAATTAAGATAAATATTATATTATTTTGCTTTTTATTTTTAATACATAATAATAATTATTCTATAGCATAAACATATTTACTTTTTCTGCATACATTTATATATCGAATATAAATATATATATTATCCCATTATGAAGTTTCTAAAGAAGAAAGTAAAACTTTAACTTCAGTATATAATACAATGAAGAGAATTAGCAGATTATTTTAAAATTATACGATATAGTGCATTCATGGAATATTATATTTATAATTAAAATAAATTTTTTCAGGATGTATATTTTTCATTTAACAAATAAATGCCTATTTTCATGTACTATATTACTTTTTAGCTAAATGTCTTCTTTTATTTAGTTAAATTTAAATTTTAGTTATATTCATGAAGTTCGGTTTATTGACTAATATATATGTTATTGATACTTATAATAAATATTAAATTAAATAATATGAATAGTATTATTTTAATAATGAAAAAATAGTAATAAAATATAAGAGAAAATTATATATCTTATAAATAGTTAATATTTAATTATTTATAATATTTTTAAAGACCCAAATAGATTCCTAAACATATATTACAGTATAATGAGAAATTCATATGAGTATGTACTAAAATTAATTTATTTTTTTGTATAAAATATCCGTAGAATTACATAAGCTTCATATTAATAAAAATATAGAAAAGAATATTTTTTTCTATAATTATTTTTTAGTTACAATAAAGTGATCCTGTTTTTCAAATTATTATATTTTCAATTAAAGGATTTAATTTGTAGTGTACTAAGCATATTAAGTTATTTTAATATTATCAAAATATATAGAGAAACACTTACTTAGTTATGTTTTAAAATTCTATGTATGAAAAAAAAAAATACGTCACATATAAACATATTATATATTTATTTTTACTTATACTAAAATTAACATGATACCAATTTAATTATTTCCAATTTTGACACATATACTTATATATAATGGCATCCGGAGATCCAGCAGAAAATGTAATAACTATTTTTATGTTATAATAATTATATGTATTATTATATTAAAGAATCCTCCATTCTAGAAATGATATAGAAATATATTGCAACAAATTATGTTTTTGCGCACTTACATATTAAAATCGTACTTTTTTTCTTTTCAGGAAACTTCCGTGACATTATTTCTTAAATATAAAAAGGAATTTGAAACAGTTATCTTAGATATTCCTAACACGAAACGGGGAGGAAAAGGTGAAAATCCTGGAAGGAAATGTGGTAAAATTCAGAGAAAATATCATGATTTTACTACACCATGCCAAGAAGTTGGTAGATATTTAATTGAAATAAAGGAACTCTATAAACATGATAGCCTCAAACGTTGTAAATACTTAAATTACCTAATCAATTCAGATGAAAAATACAATAATTCAAGTTGGTTTCAGGGATATAAAGATTTTTCGTCCCAAACAGAAAATATATGCACAGACGAAATAAAAACTATTCCGAAGGAATCTTTAGATAAACTTAAAAAAATATATGGCTATTATGATAATTTCAGCACATTTAATGGTAAAGACAATGACTCCGATGGTAATATTTGTAAAAGTGTTAGAGAATGTTATAACATTTATAACGATAATTACAATAAATGTCAAAAAAATAGCAATGACCCTTTTTGTGAGGAGTTAATCAATTTTAAGTATGCATATGATGATAAAATGAATAAATTCACTCCATGCGAAGGTTTGCCACAAACATTACCACAAACAGAACAAATTTCAACACAAATATTACCACCTACAGAAGATGTAGATTACTTATTTGTTCCCATTTTAACAACAGCTATCGTATTACTAATGTCATTCACTATATTTTTTTTATATAAGGTTAATAAGAATTATACTAAAAATTAATAATAATTTATCACATATAGAATAATTTATTTTCACAAAAATTATAAGAATATAAAAATTATATTTTTAAATAAATATACATATATTTTGATGTAGTTTACTCCACTGAAATCTTGTATATATTATCGTTTACGAAAAAAAAAAATTATTGAACTTAACAAATTTCAAGAAGAATCGATAGAATCCTTACAAAACCTTCATGAAGAAGTAAATAGAAATTATAAAGGAAGTTCTCATAATATAACTTATCAACCTCAAGGAAACACTTGATGTAAAATTAACCGTTTATATTATTTTCAATAGAAAATAAAATACTTAGTGATATATATGTTACACTTATGTACAAATTCATTAAAAAGCAATGTAAACAATAAATAAAGAAATGAATATATGTCTATAAAAATTATTCAAAAAAAAAGATAAAATAAATACGATACTATTTTTAAAATTAGTAGTAGAAAATTCCCTTTAAACGAGATTCCCCTTACAATGAGATATAAATAATTTTAAAACTTAAGCATATAACACGAGATGATAAAGCAAAAGTGGATATCCTTATATAAAAATATGAGACAGCGTTTATTATGTTAGTATTACAGAAGAAAAAACAAAATTAGAAACAACACCAATAATAATATTATATAAATAAAAAAATATAAAACCTTGGAATAAAAACACTAATCAAAATATAAAGTATATATCTACTTTTTCTTTATAACTTTATTCAAAATTTTTATTATTTGTCCACTTTCAACTTAATGTTACTAAAAATGTTATACATTATGTAACAGTTTTAACGTTTTTTTTCTTCTAATGATATATATTATATGTGACATTGTTGACAGGGTATTTATGATTGGCACTAAGGTAGATGAATTCTAATTTTAATTGAATTCAAATGGGAAAAATCCTAACCATTATTTTATAATTCATAAATATGTTCTGCTTTAGCATTATTCTTATATTTTCTTAACTGCATTAATACCTTATTCTATATATAACATACATATGATTAAGAAAATTGATATATGATAAATAATATAAATAAATGTAACTACATTATAAATTTTTTGATAAAGTAAATTTTAATAATAACAAATAGTATTTAAATGCATATGTTTCGTTTTTATTTTCTCCATATAAAAAGAAAAATACAAAAAATGTTCCCATAAATATAATAGCAAGTAACATGTTTATGTTTATAGAATGTGAGAAATAGAAATGTAATTCTTATTTTATTGAGTTTCCAGATAGAATACATTTCCATATTTTCTACACAATTTATTATCTATACATTCAAATAAGAATAACAATTTAGAAAAGGAAGATTTCATTTCTCATCGTATGAAATTTTTAGACACCATGGTAATTTCTTAATTGTAATCTTCATGTAAGCACTCATTTTTTTTATTGTACATAGTTACATATGTCTTTGTATTTTACTATAATTGTGAATTCTAGTTATTAACAATATATAATATATTTTGCACTATACTTAATATTGCGTTCAAAATAATAAAGAAAAATACATGTAATACTGAAATTATAGAAAATTATTCAAACACTGAAATATTCATATAGAAAGGATAAATGAAATAATTTTAATGATAATGAGGTAGTAAATTTTATTTTTAAACAAAGTTCGGAGAACATGATTCATAAATATAATTAAAATAAAAGCAAAATTTAGTCTCTTATAATTGTTAATTATTGTTTTTATTTAAACAGTAATTATTTATTAAAATATATATTTACATACATTGTCAACCACATGCTGTGGCACATAACAAAAATCAAATATAAAAGTAATAACGTAATGTTATCCTACAACTTCATTTATTTAATATCGACTTAATATATTTTAACCAGAATTAATCTATAAAAATTATTTACTTATTTCTAAAAATTCGATATATACTTAATTTAATTTCTATAAAAAAATAATTTTAGTACTGCAAAGGTTTCTTTCATTTATATATTAAAGATATATGATTTAAACAAGAAAACATTAACAATTAGAAAAATGTTTTTAAAATTAGAAATGTATTTCTTTTAACTTTTTTTTAAGTTTATATGTAAAAAAATATTTTATTTTCTTAAAACTATGAAGTATATTTTTTTTTTTTTAAATAATAATTGATTGTATATTTAATAATATTTATAAACTTATTAAATAAAATAAAATAAGAAAAGAAATGAAATTAAAATATAATCCATAAGTTCTTAACTAAGAATCCTATATAAAAGGATATTACTTAATTATGTGTTTATAATTTTACTTTTATTCTGTGTAAGAAAAATTATAATTCTAATAAAAGCATTTTTACAATTGATATAATTTATAACACATTTCACTTAATACATATTATATATAATAAATATTAAGTTCTTTCTTAAGTAAAATAACATATATATATACATCAATACATCGAAATATATTCACTATGGTTCTTTTAATATAATCCAAGATATACTTGTTGTTAATTTTAAAATAATACACTTTCTTATTTACCTGAACAAATAATAATTTTAGATTACAATTCACAATATAGAAAGAAAAATATTTTATTACAAACATTAATTTCTAGAGTTCTAAATAATTATCTATATTGTACTATAATACTTAAACTTTTGAGAATAAACCCATATTTTTTATAGAAATATATTTAAAAATATAAATAAATACTTTATAACCTAGTTTTTATTAAGATACAATAATAATATCTATTCAAATTCAAAAGCATTAAAATATTTAAATTCAAAAAGAGCAAAGAAAATATATATATACTGTGCATTAAAACACCAGTTATACACTTATTCATTTATAATATTTTAGAAATTATATGTATTCTCATTAATCAAATCACAAAAAATATTACGCTTATTACTTTATATTAAAATTTTCATTATATAAACATATGAGTTTTTTATTATTCATTTTACTCCTTTATTAACTTAATTTTGATATATTTTTCATTATTTCTTAAAATCGTATAGAACCCTACTATAAGCATAACAGCTAACATAACCATAAGTACGCTAAATAATGCTATAATAAGATAGGACAGTACATCCTTTCCCCAACCTCCTACTGCTTCTTTCAAAGTATACCATATTGAACCATCTTCAGTAATACTGTCCCATGCGTCTTTCAAAGACGGTAAACTTGATAATATGGGTATTGCTATTCCCAGCAAGAGAAAAATAACAAACATAGCAACTCCAATACCATACTTTCTAAATCTTATTTTTCTTAAAGCTATATCATGAATTCTCCTGTTTTTTTCAAGAAAATAATCGTAATCTTTTTTTTTTATCCATTTCTTATCAAAATGGAAATGCTTTCCATCAAACATTCCATTATTATAATCTACAACTTCTATATAGTATTGTGCCTTATTTAATGAATTCCTTTTAGAACTTTTTCTCTTTATCAATGGATTCTTTTTCACTGTTATATGTATTCCTTGTTTATTTACTTCTTTATTTGGAAACTTTTCTTTAAAATATATATCATTTGAATCATAATACTCATTATATTTTGCTAGTTATCGATAATTCCTGATATTTAATTTTCTACCATCATTGGAGTTTTCATAAAATTTTTTTTAAAATATTTTCTAAAGAAAAAAAATAAAGTAAATATTTGTTATTTGAGGGATAAATAATTATTACTATAAAAAATTATTAATAAATATATAGCTCTTAAAATATGTATAATGCAAATACACATAAATAGTATTGTCATACCATATCATTGTTAGAACTTCCCATCCATATTAAATACATAAACGCAGCAATTTGAATAAGTAATAATAACTTATTTTTTTGTTACATGATATAAATCTTAAATATTTTAATATACTATGTATAAATAAAATAGATAATAACATATTATACTTCTAATGATAAAGCATGCTATATTTATTTCTAAAATATCCTGTAACCGTTTTGTATAAAAATAAAAAAATGTATACAACAATAAAGCTTTTATAACATCTGCAAAGAAAATTAAATTTAAAAATATATGATATACATTATATTATATCATTATTTAAAATAAAAACTAACGTTCATTAAAATAAAATAATTTGAATTTATTCATAAATATTAAAAATATATAATTTATATATTTAATGTATTCCACAAATTAAATAATTTATTTATTATCATATTAGGAACAAACTAATAAATAAATATCATATTTCATATTAAATAATAATATTCGATATATATACTATAGAGAATGTAGATATTGCATATATAATAACTTCATCTATATAATAAGAAAATAAATGCTAATTTTAAGGTTGTTATCCTGTTAATAATATTTATATCATATACCTTATATTGTACAAGAAAATGTTATTATTATTAAATAAATATTAATAATATAACGGCGTAATTGCAGCAGAAATTATAGAAGATAGTAATATATTGTGTTATGATAATTATAAATATGCCTTTGTTACTCATCAAATTCATACAATCTTTTATGGATTATAATATATTTAAAAAAATAATTTATATGTTACTACCTAATATAAGAAAAAATATATATTATAAAGAAAAATAACAATTCCTTTTTTACTTTTTTACCACAATTTTTGAAAAAAATATTTTTTAATTATGTATAATTAACATTATTACTTTTAAATGGAAAATCCTAACATGCATCTATTTATTTTTTAATATATATTTATAATTAATTATATATATTTAGAAGGAATATGAATATTCCTTAAACAAATATTATAATCACAATAGAATTGTTCCATATACTTTTCTATATAAATACTGCTTAATTTAAATAAAATATTTTAGCAAATTATGGTAATACATAACATTATAAATAGGAAAACAAATAATAAGGAAAGTTGTTTTTTATATTAATGTTGTTTTTAACAATATTTTCAATTTTTCAATACAAAAATGTTTGTATATACCAATTTTACTTTCTCTTAGTCTTAATAATATTTTTAACGAAGAATAAAATATTCACAGATTATTACACTAAGAAAACCGTACAACATGAAACATACGTAATAGTTATAACTAAAATATTTTCTAAGGTTATATTATAAATTTCATTAGAATCAATAAAAAATAAAAATGAATAAACGAAATTTATATATTAAGTATACACTAAAAACAACTGAAAGTAGAGTGTTATACATTAAACTTATTTAATTAAACGTTGTATAAAAAATGGAGTTGCTTTTTAAATACACCTTACTAAAACATAGCTAATAAATAAGAGCCATGTTATATATTTATATATTATCTATAAATAAATATTTCTTTTTTTAGTTACGTTATGCTTAAAACATTATTTTTATTAATTTGATAAATTAACTAATTCTTAATATAAATAATATATATTTTCATACATCCTTAATGTGACATTAATACTTCACGCTACCCATTTATAAAAATAATAAATAGAAAAAATATATAGATAAATACCTATATATTACTGAGTGATTGCAAATAATGTATATTAATTTTTAACAATATTAATAATAATTTTTATTTATATAAATATGAAAAACATTTTTAGAGCTATAATTTGATTAAAAAAAAAGGGACAAAAAAGAAAAGCAATTCCAACATATAATCCACTAATATATAATTACATTTAATTAAGCTTATCCTTAAATAATGAAAGAAAAAAAAATATATATACTTTATTTGTATTTTTTGAATCAATATATATTTAGTTATACTTTCCAAAATTTAGTAAGAAATATAATCCCGTACAATTTTAATAAAATAAATGAAGTTGACTCTTTAATTAACTAAAAATATTTAGAGTTCCAAATTTAGTAAACTATTATAAATAACCCATACTTAATAAATACATCATTTAATTATATATTTATATTTTACCTTTTAAAATATAAAGAAAAAAGTAAATGTTTTTAATAAAATTTTTTACTATAAATATACAACTCATAACTCATAAGACTTATATTATAAAAAAAATGTCAGGTTTCCAATTAAAAATATATATATCAATGTATTAAAATAAATTTAATGAATTTTGTTAAAAATAAAACAAGATATATTCAATTTTAACATAATATGATGATATATCTTTTTAACTGAATTACCTAATAATAATATTATACCGAAACTACTAAAAATTACAAAGCACCATTTCTTATATTTCAAATATAAATGAACATACATGTAGAAAATATTTACACGAAACATGCTATTATATATTAATGTTATCACACAAATCTATATTTTTCATAAGCAATTCTTCATATATACAAACACAAATTTTTATCCAAAATATTTAATTAAACAGAATCAATATATTAAAATAAACATTTATAAAACATGAAATTCTTAGATTCACAAACACACTAACAAATTTCTTTTTTATTGCTCCATATAAATAAAGATAATTATAAATTGGATCATATTTTAATTTTTTGCAATATTTAAATGTTTATTAAGCATAGCATTAGATATATTGCAGGTATTTCTTCATATTAATAAGTCCTTTTTATAAAGGAACATATACCTTATTATACATTTTATCTTTTCCTGAATTTTATTTTTTCATACTTTTTAAATTTTTTATGGTGGTAAAAAACTTTTAAAATAGCTATAACTCCTAATATAAGGAAAGGTAATATGTAAATTATAATACCAAAAAAATTTGTAACAAGAGTAGAATAGGTTTTCTTACTACTACTATCAATAGATTTTGTGATTTTATATAACTCACGCAAAGGTTCTATAGATAACCATGTATTAAGAGTTTTTATCCACTCAGTCAAAGATAATTTACGCATTACATCAAAAAATATATTTTGAAGTCCGCAACCCACAAATAAATCTAATATTAGTGATACTAATAACAAAAATAAAAATAATACAGGTACAAGAAATCGTAATTCGTATTTTTTACGTATTATTTTTTTGTACAACTTGTTACTAATTGACCTGTTGTTTTTAAGAAAATTCACATAATCAAGTTCCTTGAATATTCTTTTTTCTAAATGAGAACATTTTTTTGTTTCAAATATACAGGATTTAATTTTTATGATTTCTTTATTTTTTAGCGCATTATTTTTTGAACTTCCATTTGACTGTTCCTTTTTTACTGTAGCATATTTCTCATTGTAAGATATATTATCTTTTTTGTTTTCCCCGTTATTATATAATTTTTCATTTAAATTTACTATATCTGAATACTTATCCTTTCTACATTTTGCTAGTATGCGACAATTTCTTTCACCTAATTTTATAATAAGATTATGGTTATCATTAGAATATTTGGTGAATTCACTCTAAAAGAACAAAGTAAATTATGATTAATAATACTAATAAATAATATGACTCTAAAAAACATTATCAATACAAATATAATATAAAACATATAAATAAAAAAAATATCCATATATAACATTATCATACCATATGAATAAAATACATCCAACTTAGAAGTATAAATGTAATAATTTCAATGAATAACAGAGATTTAATTTTTTCTTCCATGGTATAGATTTTTAATGCACCAATATACTCAGCAAGATATAATAAATAAGGATATAATATTCTCTTAATTATAAAGAACACTAATATTATATCTTTAATTTAAATTTTATTATATTTTTCTAAATATATAATAAAAAAAAGTATAACTATAATTTCTTTTATAACAGCTACGAAGAAAAGTTATTTTAAAAGTAAACTAAGAACTTTTTATCTTATTGCTATTTACAAAAAAATTAGCTTTAATTAAAATAATAAAAATTGATATTATTAAAAAATATCAAAAATATATGAATATTTATTTAATATAATAAAGTAATTAAATAATTTTTATAATAGTTATTTTCAAAATAAAATAATATACATACAATTCTTTAATATATGGAAATATTGAGTATATATAAAATATAGAATGTAGAGAATATAGATAATACATTTCTACATATTTTAAATGAAGCATTGTTCATTTTATTGATGTTTCCTTATTAATAATAAATTTATAGAAATTATACTTTTGTAAAACTGGTTATGAATAAAAAAATAATAATTTATATATCCCTATAATAATAGTACTAATAAATGAAGAAAACAATAATTCAGACAACATTCTGTTTTATTTTATATATAGTATTCAATATAGTTATTTAGTAAACGTATTTATTGTTTTATTGCCTTTAATATATTTTTATTAAAGCAAGTCTATTAGAAAACAAACAATCTAATAAAAAAAAGTATATATTTCAAAAGCGCATAAAGAGTCATCTTTTACTTTTATACTAAATATTTTGAAGGTTATAATATATAATTAATTATAATTTGTACTATAATAACTAAGTAAAAATTTTGTAAATGTATAGTATTATTTTTATTTTAATTTAATATAAATATTTAGAATATATATAATAAATAAACGAAGTGTACAGTAAATGTTATATAAAATATATTAATATAAGAGCTAACTTGGTAAAAAAATGCATATCGTTAATTATGCCAAGAGTATAATTTAATATAATTTTTATCATAGATATTTAAGTAAATCTTGTAAAAGGACTTAAATAAATAATTATGTAATTATAATAACAAAAGCAGCAATTCATTCATTTACTGATGTTGATATTAATACTCAAAATTAATAATCTACAATATATACTTCATACTAAAAATTAAAAGTACAATAATGTATCTTACTCTTCTTTTAAATAAAATTTCACCTCAAACTCTAAACATTATATCATTGTGCATAAATTTTCTACTAATAAAAATATTTTTTTTAATGTTCTTTTGTTTAAAAAATAATTGTTATAAATTTGTATTAATTATTAGTTATCAATAAGAACAATAAAGATTTATTCATTTTAAATATAGTAATAATATTTTGATTCTTATATTTATAGGAATGAGTAACAAATAGCACAAGTACATAATTATTTATTTATGCATAATTATATAATTGTAAATATGTAAACATTCATTTTCATTATTCGTATTGAAAACTTTTACTTTTATAGAAATATAACAAAATATTTTAAATTTATTATTATTAAATAGCAAAAATAATGTAATTTAAACAAATTATACAAGAATAACCGATTAAATTTTATTCATTAATATAAGCTTTCAATCATGTAAGTTATAAACATAATATAGAGAATAAATATTTATTAATAATCAATATAATATAATTAAGTAATTTTTTTAAAATAAATTAAATATGCACATACGTACAACAATAAGTTATTAAAATATTTTAGTTCTTCAATTAATTGTAAAGATTTATAAGTCCAAAATTATTTAAGGATTACATATAACCAATATTTAATGGAGGTATTATTATAATATATTTATATTTTACTTAATAAAACATGAAAAAAAACTAAACATTAATTCATATGCTATTTGCAATAAACATGCTTTTTATAGCTTGTCATAATATTTATGTTATAGAATAAATTTTATGCTTATTCATAAGTAATACATAAATATATATAATTCTATAAAATAATTGCATTTCGTTCTATTAAATAAAAAAGGACACACATTCTTTTTTTCAAAAATAATAATTGTCATCTTAAAATTACATCAACATATAATTATTGTGGACTACAGTAATATGAAAAATTCAAACGAGCACATATTTTGTTTAAATACAAATTATCGCCCTACCATAAATTTATATAAAATGAACTATTATATATTAATTTGAACCTACAAACAAGTATTTGTCATTAGAATATGTTTAAATATACTAATATGCATATCACGCTATAATATCTAATTCAAATTAAACAATTCTCTAAAATAGATAATTGAAAACACTAAAACATTGAAATTTACAAATAAACTAGTTAAACATTTATTTATTCTTGTGTAACAAAAATTCTAGCTACCCATAAGTACGTTTATTTAATATAAGAAGTTACTCATATATTTATTTTAAATATATAACTAACTACACTATATTTATATATTCACGTTAATTCATATTCTAGAGAAAGAAAAGTATTTTTTTTATCCACTCTAACATTTCCTTTTCATAATACTTTTATGCTTTTTAAATTTTATATAATTCCAGACCATATAATCAATATAACAATTAGTATAACCAATAATACAAGAAATAATGTAACATCATAATATTTTACATCTGTTACAACACTCTTTTCATCAAAAAAACGTTCAATAATAGCTCCTAATGATACTAGTAACACCCATGAGAGTACCACGGTAGGTAAAAACATTTTATGTGCAAACATTATAGTTATTAATTTTTCGTATTTTATATTACAAAATAACACTCTTTTTCTGGTAAAATCTATGTAATCAAGTTGCTTGAAAATTTTTTTTTTCTAAGCGATATATTTTTTTCCTTTATATATTAATTTTTTTTTACCTTATATTATTTATTGAATCCTCTATATAATGAACTACTCCTTCATTGTATGTTTGTTTTATTTCCTCATTTTCTATTGTTATATACAAATTTTTCATTATTCTGTTCATCACTTGTTATCTCTTGCATAAAATATACATTATATGAATAAGTTTCTTCTTCAAATACTTCTAGATATAGAAAATTTTTTTAAATCTAATTTTATATTATACCTATGCTCTACCAGGGATATTTTAAACGCATTCTAATAGAAAGCTAAAATATTTATTATTTAAAAAAATAATCGAAATCTCAAAAATATAATTGACAAAAATAAGTACTGAATAAAAAAAAAATGCAAATTTCCTCAAATAATATTATCATACATCTTTATTGTAAAAATTATATATCCAAGTTAGAAGGATAAACTCCACAATTTTAATAAAAAGGATAGGCTTTATTTTTTGTTCCAGGAAATATAGTTTTAAAATGATACTATATTAATTAAGTAATAAACAAGAAATACTGTAATATTTTTTTAATTATAAAGGATATAATATCTATTTTATTAATTTTTTATTTATTTACTAAAACGTAATAAAATATATCTAATTAAAATGTTTCTTACAACTAAAACGAAGAATAAAAACTTTAAACATATATTATATAATTTATATAATAATGTCATTTATAAAAAATTAACTTTAATAAAAATAATATAATTTGTTTTTATTTATAAGTATCTAAAATATACAATTTAGTTATATAATATAGTACAGTAATTAAATAATTTTTTTTTTATTATATTTTAAAGTAAAAAATTTAGATTTTATTTCTTAATATTTATAAATATTCAAATAATACAAAATATAGATTATATGGAATATATATTGTGAATTTAAATATAAAATAAATGTGTAGAAACCAATTTTAATCATGCTTCGCTTTTAAAAATTCTAATTTTATACATTTTTTTGGTAGACTTTTTCTTTATAGTTAAATTATATTAATTTTTCTAGAAATAAAAACTATAGAATATGTATAACAATTTAAGAAAGATATTACTAATTTTATAAAATATAAATTAGGATTTATCTAAAAAAATATATATGTTCTTTTGTAAACTTTTCTGTATTAATGAAATAAAATTTATTGCTACAGCGAAGTTTGTGAATTTACATGTATATTTAACTCTAATATAATACTGAGGTTTTTAATTTTGTATAATGATTTTACAATATAATAATTTACATTTTAATTGAAATTAAATTTATTATTATTTAATAAAATATTAAAAATTTTGTAATTTCCTAATTTTGATTACCTCTTTTATGAATGTATATAAATATATATGGAGAGAAATGCTAATGTAATAATAAATAAAAGGAACATAAAAATGAATTTGATATAAATGTATTGTATGCAACTAAATTATATTAGAAATATTTACAGCCTTATTATTTTACAAATGAAGGTGAAAAAAATAATATACTTATAAGATATATAAAAGGATCATAAACAAAATTTAGGAATATAAATAATTTACTAATTTTTATTAAGAAATAATTTAGAAAAAATCCATGTAATTTTATTTTAATACATACTATTAAAAATATATCTTTAAGATGAAACTTAAAAAATTAATATTTTCAAATAACTTAAATATTTTTTATATTGACAAAATTATTATATATCTTAGCAATATTACTCTAAGAATATTTACAACATAACTCACAATAATCAAAATCCTTATTCAAAAAAATATTATTATCAAAAAAAAAAAGAAGCAATTTTCTTATCTTTATATCAATAAGTTAAAGTGCATAAAAAACAAATTAATATATATAAAAGGTATGAATAAAAATATTTACAACAGTTAATTGTTTTTTTTAATTATTTAATCAAGTTGAAAAAATAGACATAATTATATATCATTCAATTATATTATATGTATGTACTTTAATATTCATAATGATACAAGTCTTCTATCTTTTATATTCATTCATGCATTCAGATACATAAATTTTAAATAACTAAAAGAATTTTTTTACATTAAATATGTGGCAACTCTTAAAAACTAATAATAGCAGATGCTTCTAATATGTATATTAAGAAATAAGTTATAAAAACATATACATTTTATTTAGTGCAATCATACTGTGTTAATTTTTTAACGTTCTCAATAACATAATCCACATTTATTTTTCTTTAATTCTTTTTCTTTTTCCTTTTATTTAATAAAAATATTTAATGATTTATTTTTTTAATTATGCCAAAAATATAAATAGAATCCTTTTCTAAAAATCAATTTATTTTATCATAAATATTTAAAGATATTTTCATAAAATACACTTAAACCAAAATTATGCTTGTATAATAATAAGAAGATGAATATAATAATCCTGTGATTCACTGAAATTATCTAGCAGTAATGCAAAATATTAATAATATTCCACAAAAATATTCTAAGAAAAATTAACAAATAAATTCTCAATATTTTACAGAAATAATCTGATTCCTAATTAATGAAATATTTAAATTTTTCAATATTAAATGTATATAATATAAACATATGGTGTTATAATAAATATATATATTAACATTTTTTAAATTATTCTAGTTATAATATATAGTATAACAACCGCTTCTTTTGAATATTTATCCTATTATATTTGAATATGCATCTTCTAATCAATAACGTTATTAATGTTATATAATTATATGTTATATAATGTTTTTTATTCCAGTAAATTGTTTAAAAATATAATATAGTATACTATATATATGTTTAAACAAAATATTATTGAACTACAGCTACATTAATTAATTATTTTCCACTGATATTTATTATAAATCTATTAATTTTTTTCAACTATTCTATTACTAGTAACTGAACTACAAAGATAGATCACCACAAACGTATATTCTTTAATTTATCATAATAATGTGTCAAATTTCTGTTTTCATCTAATGTTTTTTTGCATTAAAATTTTACATATTTTACCATAGTATTTTTTAATATAATTTTTTTCTAATTAATCTACTATTCTCAAAACTTATTTAATGCATTCGTACCTTATATAAGTTTAAATATATTTAAGTAATATAACGCCAATGAAAAAAATAAATAACTTTATATTAATACGCCTATTATACAACGTATAATTCATTAATTATACAGAATATTATATAGAATAATCAAATAAAATAACCAATTTTATTCATTAAACGCTTATTCCTTTTCCTATATATAAATGTTAATAAAAAAACTCATGAAATTATAACTAAAACAGAAATAAAATGGATAATCTATGTTACACAAAACAGTGGAATCCACTATAAACCAGAAATTGTAATGTATAATAATATTTAAATATAATAATACTTATAATTTTAAAATATTTAATTACATGTATACGATATATATATATATATATATATTTGTGATGATAAGTATTATTTTTAACATAAATAATTATATTTTGGATAACTCTTTCTTAATCGGAAATAACATATGTATTTAATTTTCCTATGTTTATTCATTTGTAATGGGAAAAGTTGTATATCTTAATAAAAAATTTATTTTGGCTTTTTTCCTTCAAGTAGTTTTAATTCATGACTAGTTTTATTTATGTACTCTAATTAATAAAATAAAATGCTCATTTGAATAAATATACTCACTTTTACAATTTTATTTATAATTTTTATTTTTATAAAATTTTTTTAAATATATTTTAGAATAATTTTCAAAATTCCCCTTGCATTACATTTACACACAGTAACATGGTATTTCTATAATTTCAATAGAATCTAAACATTTTATTAACAAATCTACAAATAAATGAAGATGAATTGTTAAGGAATATGAGTTTAAACAATGTTTTAAATTACATTATATTAGTGTTAACAAAAATATTTATCATATATCAAAATAAAATTTTATATTAGTAAATCCTTGTCATTCATTTTTTTTTTATTTTCATCTATTCTACGCTACATAGATGAAAATAGTAAACACATAATTTATGAACAATATTAACATATTTTTTTGAATCTTTTTAATAAATTAAGTAATATAATTTATGATTATGATTATTATTCATACATTAACATATATAATACCGAAAATTTTAAATTCCTTTTTTATTATATTAATAAGTCAACGAAAATAATTTGTATACATATTACATGTTCTTTTTACTGACGCATCCACATTAAAATATTGAATTAATACTTTATATCAATTTAAAACTTTTCTCTACTTATGACACTAATATATTTAAATCAAATATTGTAATTAATAAAAAAAAAAAAAAAAACTTAACGCTGTAGGCAGATCAAAAATATAATAAATAAAAAAAAATAATACATAAAATAAAAGTTTTTTTTTTTTTTTTAAATTCAGAATAGTATATATCACAAAAAATTAAAAATTATAATAATAAAAAAAATATATAAACATAATGTTATTTATAATATATTACATTTATTGTTAACTCAAACTTAACAAATGTTATAATTCGAATATATTGTCCTATTTTACTATATATTATAAGTCAATATACATGTGTAGTATACTAAAATGTTCATTAAATTAATATGTTATATGTTAATAAATATAGTTTTCTTGTATAACAAAAAAAATTAAATAAAATATATTATAATAAAAAAGTAATTCTTTTGCATGGTCATTTTAATGATATAAACTTTATTTAGTTTTACTATATTCCTCGTATTATACTTTAGAATTATATTTTGTATATTAAAAATTTCCTGTAATTAGTCTATAGTTCGACATTATAGAATTTATTATATTTATGCAAAATTTTGAACAAATTTTTTCTAATAATTATTTCAACTTTTTTTTACATTTATGATTTCTTATTTAATATTCTATATGTATGGAATTATCTTTTTTCTTTTAGTTTTATTTGTAAAAAAATCTTTTGGCCCATTTTTCTTAGAACAATTTTTAGGTAAATTTTGACGATCGTAAGAATATAAATGATAAAGTATGTCTTTTATGCTGAAAATATATTTTTTACTAACGTTAGTATGATTATATCTATTTTCTTCGTGGAAAAGATTCGAAAAACGCTTGTATATTATATAAATATAAAAAATACATATATTTAGTGAATATTGTTGATATTTTATATATTTTTTGTATTTTCATCTAATAAATATCCCTACAATAAGATTTGAATTAATAAATAAAATAGATTATTTTTAAAAAGAAAAAAGAAATTTCATACAATAAATATATATGTTTCCCATCCAATTAGCTTTATTCTATATTAATAATATATATTTGTTGAATATAAAGAAAATAAGAAATTTAGATAACGTGACATAATAAATAAATTAAAAACATAACTACTAAAAAAGAGTAATATAAAAGTAAAATAAAGTATTATAATTAGAGTATTCATGAAAAAATAAACATAGAATGAACTGATGAGAAATAAATCTTTTGGTTATTATATAAATGAAAATGTTCTCTACTCTATTCAAATGTTGCTCAATAAAAAAATATCATATAAGAAATTTGAAATTTCAAAATATAAAATAGTTCTTTTTAATAATAGCATAATATTAATTTTAAATTTAATTAAAATACTATATTGCTTATTTTGATATTTTTGTCAATAAAATGCCGTTTTAATTAATATATGACAAACAACAATAAATGTTCACTAAATATATACACATATATAGAAAAATTAGGAAACGTAAAATGTTATAACCTAAATAATGTACATACATATTGAAGTACACATGAACTAATAGAAAATAATTTATTAAATTACTAACCTAGTAAAACAAGTAATAACAATATAAATATAATACAATAACTTAAACATAGTTTATTGGTAATTTTTATACACATACAAATAAAAAAAATTAATAAATTAAAAATGTAGATATTTTTACAGCACTTATACAGAATAAATTATAAAGAAGAACTCTAAAAAAATTAACAAACTATCCATATTAAGGAAAATATAAATAATTTTAAAAGATTTTATTTAGATTAAAGTTAAAAAAACTAGAATTCTCATATTACGTATTAAGAGTTTTTATATATATATATTATCTAAAAGATAAAATTACAGTATTCTAATATATAAGCATTCAATATATATATATCCAAGAATTACCCTATTTTTTATTCTTTATATGTATTTAGAAATGCTCTTACGTAATTTTACTTATTATTACCCTTGTACATATTTTTCAATAATTTACAGTAAGTAACTAATACTGTTAAAATAAATATTGAAACAAATATTGAAAAGGTTAATGCGGAATAATCTTTTATATACGTTTCTTTTGTTAGCATTGCTAACACCAATGCAGCAATACTAAACAATATAACTGGAATAATAACAAGAATACGCCTTAGAAATTTTTGTGCAAATTCACACTTAGGGTTATTTACTTCTTTGTTTTCATTATCAAATGCTTTTACCATTTTAATATCATATATATCATCTAATCCATTTTTAGGTTTAATAATGGATGGTGATACATTTTTTTCCTTTTTTGACGATTTTCCTTTTAATTTGCTAAGCCGTCCTTCATAGTTATCATTATTATATGATGTATCAGATGCCACTTTAAAGTTTTTTTGAGACATTTTTTTTAAAGGCATGCTTCCATTGGGGGAATGTAAACCTCTTTCTTCATTTAATAATCTGTCTACTCTTACATATAATGAATTACTTAAATCAATTTTCTTAATATATGATATTCCATATGTATTTGTCTAAAAATATGAGCAAATATTTGATATTAAATAAAAATATAAATATTTTTGCATGAATAAAATATTAATTTTTAAAATTAAAATGTATAATTACAAAAAAATGTATAGAAATTGTTAAATATAGAAATTATCCTACCTTATATGAATTCTGATATGTCCATATTAAAAGGGAAAATGCGCAGAATTTAATGAAGAAAAAGAATTTGTTAACTTGTATCATCATGTCAAAATTATTTACCGCCGCTAAAACTTATTCAATAATCAAATTATTATTTATATAATTATATCACTTATATTCAGTAGAAGATAGATTATAATTTTTTTTTATTGTTTCTGCCACATATATATTTTATAAATTGCATATATTATATAATTATAACATATAATTAAATGTATAAAGGGAAAAAAAAATTTAAATGTAATTAGTAAATTTTCTACGTAAAAATATTAAAATGATATAAATGGATTAGTTTATAAAATGACATTGAATGGTACATAATTAATGCAATTAGACTTGCTGTAAAGATAATTTACTTGGAAAAAATTTACTTATATTTTATTTTCATATTATTTAAATGGTTTGGTTAATTCAGTTAGATTATTGGATAAAATATAATAAAATTATATAATATAAAATACATAAATTCTTCTTTTAAAAAATATTATTTTAAATTTCTTTGTTACGATTAAAATAATAAAATATCTTAAGTTAACTAATGTCTTATAAAAATTATTTTTAAAATAATTTGCTATAAGCAGAATAATTAGAACAAAAATATAGATATACCGTAACAATGATTTAATGGAATTTAATTAATCGGAAGTATCAACAATGTCAGCTTTTTATATATTTTATGAAAAAACGATTAAAAGTCTGATAGATATGAATTATACGATATTTAAGCGAGGTTACTTTTATTGTTATATAAGATAAATTAAATTTTTAATTTTTTAATAATATATATGACATAATTTTCTTGCACTCTGACTTCGTTCTTGGCTTTTAATATTAATTGAAAATATTTAATAATACAACAGTTTATAAATTAATATTAAAACTGAATACTTGAACGGACAAATATTCTTTTCTAATAATCGTTCTATTAAAAAATAAAATATAATTAATAAAAAAATTCAATGAATATTAAAGATTTATTACATGATAATTTAATCAATATTTATAAATAATTAATTAATTGACACTTTAATAATACTTAAGACGCAATTGCTAGCCATTTTACCTTATAATATCATACATATATTAAGCTCAGAAAATGGATTCACATAGATATGTTTAAACGATTAATCGAAAAATAAGTATGAATAAATATATGTCCCATTATATGTAATAAAGTAATTAATACTAAAATTATATACATTATTTTTAAATATAGCTTTAAAACAGTTTTATATTTTTTGCAATTCTTATTCATATGCTATTATTTACTCATATTTCTTGAAGCGTTATGAATATATTTCTTGTTTATTATGTAATTTTTCTACATAAAAAATTGATAGTTAGAAGGTAAATTCTTTACTTATATATTTATTAAGTTAATAATATATTAAATATAGTAATATTTAATAACTTTTTTCATATATATATATGCTTTGTAATAATAGCGTTTTTATATTTGGATGCTTAAATATATATCACTGAATATATAAAATATTTCATCATTTCATTTTAATTATATATATATATATTAATTATATAATAAATATCATAAAAATATAGGCATATATTTATTGTATAAAATATTATATGATTAAATGTGATGATAAATGTATAAAAATTTAATGAAAATAAGTTTTATATGTAAAACTCTGTAATAAATACCCTTAACATATATTTATTTTAAATATTATGAATTTCTACGAATTTCTTTATGAATATAAGTGTGCTATGTATTATTAAAATATTTTTCTTTTTAATAACAATAAAATTTTTTAGAATTTAAAAAAAATTTTAATGTGACTTTCTTATGAAATATTGTTATATATATAAAATACATGTATATTTATGACTGTACATAATATTTATTAGCTTTTTCCTGTCAGATCCTTTAAAGCAAAACAATAAAATTTAACTTTATTTGAGATTAATGAATTTTTAGCCTTCTTTTTTTAAAATAAATCGCTAATGCGGATGATACAAAACTTAAAAAAATCCTCTTATATATGTATTTGATATGCACAATATTATTTTAAAAAACATTAATAATAATGCTGTTATTTTTATACTGTCAAAAATAAGATGTCATATGGCTTTGTCATAAAGTTAAATAACAAAAAATTAGAGAAAAATTACATTGAAATTTTTTATTATTTTATACAATTAAAATATTTATTTATAAAAAATAATTTTAATATATTCTTCCTTTTTTCTCGAGTATCTATATAACATAATACAAATAATAATATAATATAAAAATAAAGGAGAGAAATTTAATAGTACATTTTATTGCTTCAAAAATATTTCATTAAAATAATAAAAATAAGATAAATAATTTCAGTATAAATATGATTTTCATCTTATTACTTAAATATTTTTACATCTATAATAATATACTACAGAAAAATAACAATATATCATAAGTTAATATTCTATAATTCTCACATAGACTGTTGTACTAACTATAAAAAAATTGTATATATAGATCTAGGAATATATTATTATCCAAATTAAAGACATATAATATCATAAAAATGTTTTTAGAAATAATTTAAAATAATGATCATATATACTAATTACCCAAAAATATTTTTATCGCACAATTTAGGTAATATATATTTAGAAATAAAAAAGAATATATATCATCTTCTAAGAATAAAGAACGTACTCATGGATGATACATTTGAAATTTTGTTTTATGTTTTTTTTTTTATATAAATATTTAGAATTTAAAATATTTAAATATTAAATTGAATAAATAATGTTTAAACAAATTAAATATATAAAAAAAAAAATCGAATACAATATTAACAAATAACATATATATATTAAAATAATTTTTATATAGAATCCTAATATACATTTTAACTTTATAATTGTGGGTGTCCGCTACCCAATAATATGTTATCGAATAATCTAAAGTATGTATAACAAAAAAATTAAAATAAAAATACATTTTAAAAATACAAGTAATACATTATTTATATTGTATGATTTCATTGAAAGAAATTACTTATTAAGGAGTAAAACAAAATATATTGCTTAATATTTTATATAGCAATATTTTAATGTTTGATATATATATATTAACTTGTTATTTTATATATATATAAACATGTTTGTATATTCTTTTGAAACAAGTATTAATAAAACTTTCTTATACGTGTTCTTATTGAAAGAGAAAAATATTTATAATTATAATATATATTAAATAAATGAATTTCTATATTCATATTTTATACTTTTTTTTTCTTTTATAATACTCATTTTGTAATTAATTTTCTTTATTCCATTCCCATGTAATGATATTTAATAAATATTTCTTATGTGTATAATCATATTTCACTTTAATAACATTCTAATATATTTTATGTACTCCCTATCTATTACTGTTGTGTATTATTCTAATATTTTATAGGATTACTCTACGGTATTCTTCATATATATAGAATTTACATATGTATAATATCCTATCGAATCTATTACTTCCTAATAAATAATGATCTCATATTTATAACTATGAATATCCTAGTTTTTATTATTTTCCGAAGCGTAAATAATAGAACCAACAATATTTCTTTTTATCTGTTATTCTTTATATAAGTTGTCTTCTGTCTAAAATTCATTCATGCAATTGTGCAGGTACGATGCACTATTTTCTATATAATATTATTTTTCATATTCTTCTAGTGCTATCAAATGTACAAATATAAACAGTTAGCTAAATTTTTTTTAATATATTTCTTCATCACATACTTTATTCTACAATTCTTTTATATTTTTTAATGGTTAATCATCTTTATTTTCTTCATTTTCATTTTTATCCAACTTATTTTGATATCCCTCTGTCAATATTTTATATCAGTCCTATTTCAAATATCTTATTACAATCATGTCCTTATTTGATATTCATTGCATGCCCGAAGCTTTTTTCCTATCTAAGAATGGAACACTTCCAATTACATTTAAGATATTCTCTTTTAATTTTTCATTGTTTTTTATGTAAGCATATTCTGTTTTCCATACTTTTTTCAAACTATATAACCAATGTTTTTCTACATTTCAGAAAAATTTTTATGTCCTTCCACTCATTTATTCCTTCCAATTTTTTGTTTTTTTATTGTCATTGCTGCTTTTAATATTTTCAGTTATTAACTCACCATTTCTTAAATTAAGATACGTTTAAAATTCCTCTTTTGCAGTAACTTCTAGGTGTAATTTTAATAATTTTCCTTCCTTAAATTCCAATTTCTCATTTTTGAATTTTTCGAGTACTTCCATATGTACTACTACAATAGTTTATGCCCTGTCCGTTTTTTAGTTCGACGTATTTACATTTTTTATCGTTTTATGTTCATGTAATTTCATCCTCATAAAATATTTTACTAAACAATAATCCCTAAGTTACAAGTTCTAACAGAAACTTCAATCCAGTAGTCCATTTCTCAAACATACTTTAATGTAATTATATCGATATATTATATGGGATTACGATAGTTTACTATTATTGCGCTAATTCATATACTTTTATAATTAATTCATTGTATATTTTAATTAAATATATTTTAATTTTTTTTTTTCAAGTACTGCGTTTGCTTAAAAATATAATATTATGCTAAATAGAAAAGCACTATAAATTAATATACAATGGTTATGCATTCTTATAATGCACCACATTCAATAAAAAAATAAGTGCATTATGTATATTAACTATTTTTATTTATTTCTTAATATAATAAAAAAAGTATATCAGTTTTTATGGTATTATATTCTGATGCATGCACAATAACTATTATCATAAATAATATTATTTTTCATAATTTATTACTAAGATATATAAAATATATTAATGGATTCACAAAATTAAATGTCCACTATTATCATCTCAGAAGCAATAAATATTATTATATTAAATTACCATAATACAATTTAAAATGATGTTTAAATTTTAATTCTTTAAAAATTCATGTTAATGTATAAATAGATAAAATACTAAAATATATAATATACAATTAAAAATGAAAGTCTACTTACTAGATAAACAAACAGTGGACGCGGAATTTTTAATACTCCTAGAAAATATATATAAATACATTTTTTAAAAATAAATACTTTAAAATAAATTAAAAAAATACAATTTTATTTGCAAATATGTATTTATTTTATATATTTCAATATATAAAAATATAAAATATTTGGAATACAACAGATAACAAAATATTACAATTTATTATCTTTTATCAAATATATTTTGGACCGCTGAAAATAAATACATATGAAAACTATAAACACAAATATTATTCCTGAAAAAAATGCGTTATGCTAAATATACTTATTTCTGATACAAACAATAATTTATATTATATTTTACCATATTAATATATATACATTATATGCATAAAATTAAATATTTTAATAGCATACTCTGGTATCTAATATTAACTAAAGGGGAAATAAAATAATCTTATTTTATCTAAAATTTTATTATTATGTATATAAATATTCCAATTCACAATTATCCATTTGTTAGTTCCACTTTTTTCTATCACATAAATTCATACATAAATAATTTAAAAATATATAAAACATAATTCACAGGACATGAGATTATAAATCTACAAAAATCTAATAATTCAAAAATATACTAAATATAACTTTTACATCTATTTGAATTTAAAGAAGAGATACATTATTATATGACGTCTAATCACCTAAAGCACTCATATATACACTGCATGCAAAATGTTATATTTATCTCTTTTTTAATTAAACCTTTTATATATATATATACATTTTTCATTTATTCAATTCTATTATAAAGTATCAATTTAATAATAACTAAATGACATGTTTTTGTATAAAGCAATGTTATGTTCATTCACATTTATTACATTTTATTTCATTAAAAAAAGTAGAATCATTAGTGTCAAAATGTATGTAGTACTTAACTTCAATTTTGCACATTTTAAAATATATGTAATCTTTAATAACAATACTTTTTTCACACTTGTATACAAAACTACATAGTATCATAAACAGAAAAATGATGATTATTACGAAACAAAATAAGGTACATTACTAAAGGAAGGGTTAATAAACGTTTAATCCTTTTTCACTGGTATGCTCATATGTGATATTTAAGCAAACATAAAAATGGAAGTGGAATATATATTTATAATTCTTCTTTACAATATATATTCAAGTAATTTTTATACATTGAATTAAAATAACATTTTATGGAATCAAATTATTTAGAATATTAATTTTTTATTTAGTTACGTTTATTAATGTTCCCGCAAATTATTTACCAAAAACAACTAACATATTTTTTGAAAAAATATGATACTGTTACAAATTTATAACTAATAATTTAAAACCTTAAAAAATTTAAACAAACTTTAAAAAACTTTTTGTTCCAAATACATGTATTAATATTTTTAACATAATAAACTTTTTATTACATATAAATTACAATTTTATTACAAAATTAAATAAATACTATTTATTTATTATATATTTTTAAGAAAAGACATCTACATTTAATTTATAAAAATATCATACTTTGTCTTTTTAATTGAGTGACGAAATAATCCTATTTTACTAAAAAGAATAGAGGAAATCGAAACAAAATAAGTGCACATTCTAATGTAATAACATGAATTTCCTACCAATTTAACACAATTATAATAAAAGCATTTTTTTTATGAATTTTATGAAACATACATATATTTTACAAACAAAAATATAATTAAAATAATATATATTGTATGGCCGATGTATTAAATTAAACACAAGGAAAATATTAAAATACAAATTTATAAAATAAATCAATCAAATTCAATAAAGGTTATGAATATATATTTTTATATTTTATATAAAAACAAATATGCAAGTTCAGGTGGTATTATAAAAATAATGTAACTTCATGTACTCTTCTTGTGAGCATAATATTCTTAAGAATGCTACATAACTATTTTTTGGAATTTAAAAGTTTTTTTTATAAATGAACTCTAGCATTATTACAAATTTGTTACTTATATTTATTTATAGTTCTATATTTTTTAATTTTTCTACAGGTATAAATAATGCCTAATACAATAGATAAGTATATCGCGAATGCAAAACCTAAAAAAATTATATAGACGAGATAAGAATACGTACTTCCTGAATTAATTATTTGTTTTGACTTAGACACTAATCTTGAATATACTAAAGCTACCAATAAAAATATATAGGCAGGAATTAATAATAATTTTATCTTCTTTCTATTTATGGCTGTACACTTTTCCCAATTGTTCATTTCTTCGTTATTCTTTATTTTGTCAATGGAATGTAATACGCTGAATATTTGTTTTTCACAAAATACATCCGCTCTACTAGATAACGAAGAATTACTACTTCTATGCACTTTATGCCATTTTTCTCTTTTTAATTCACTTTCTTTTAATTCTTTGTTTTGTGATAATATATCTTGTTTATTTTTAGATATATGTTCTTCATCTAGCACTTTATTATATAGTCCATCAAAATTTCTATTCACTGAATGATGTGCTAACTGTCGATTAGTAGTTAAGTTTAAATCTCTATATAACTTATACTTCTCATCCAATAACCCATTGCAGCTCTTCTAAAAAAAAAAAAGTAAACATATTATTTATAAGAACATATGTTTCTATGCTAAGAAAATGTTATTTTTAAAGATAAAATATTCAATAACAAAAAATAAAGTATTATACGAAATATTATTATAATACCAAATCATTGTTATAACGAATTATCCAAAATAAAAGAGTAAATATAAAGATTTTAATAAAAATGATGGAATTGAAATTTTTTTTCATTGTATATATTATTAATTTTATTATATATTAACTAATACAAAAAATAACTATAGTTTTATATATTGAAAATGATAAAAGAAGCCATTCATATTTTATTTTTTTTTCATTTATTTAATTTATTTTAAATTTTATAAAATGAATTATTATATATATACTTCATTTATTTTTCACAAACAAATAAGAATTTTAAAATTTAGAACAATTTTAATATAGATTATTATAGAAATAAAATTGAATAAAAATAAATGATAATTGTACATAATATTTTAATTAATTATTTAATAGCAAAGAGATTAAATTTTTTTTTATAAATTAGTTTAAAAAAAAATATATAATACGAAGAAAATTATTAAGATGATATGAAAACAAATATTATTTATTCAGTGATAACATTTTTTCATTCATACAAAAGAAAGAACTGTACGTAGAAAATGTATACTAATATATATTCACACAATAATTATGAATTTTTGTGTTCCTTCTAAGAAATAATTCTTATTTTATACATTTTTTTTTGTATTACTTCACCTTCTACAGTTAAATAAATTGATTGTTGTTACCGTAAAAATAATAGAAAAAAAATATGAAGATAGGAAAAAATATTTTTATTTTATAGTATATTCATTATTATTTAACTACAATTTTTTCTTATATAAATTTTTATATATTAATAAAATAAAATTTTTAGTTATTAAAAAGTCTATGAAATTATGTATATATTTTTAAAAGTACCATAATAATTATTCTATTTTTGTATAATAATTTTTACAATTGTAAAATTTGTATCTAACTCCAAATGAAATTTATTTCTATCTAGTGTAAATTTTAAAAAATGTACAAATTAGCTTTTTTTTTTTTTTTTTTCTTTTAAAAATGTAAAGAAATATATATTTTGAAAAATATTTATATATCAGAAAAAAAACAAAATGAAGATAAAAATAAAATTAGCATATAAAACAATTTTGTGCAATCCAATAATTTCAGAAATATTTGTAGCAATTTAATATTACAAATAAAAGTAACATTAGCAATATAATTTTGGGATATACAAAAGAATAAATAAAAAATTTGAAAATTGGTATATGAAAGATTTAGTAATTTCTTTGATGAAAATATATAGAAATAACTTATATTGTATTGTTTTTTTATAAATAAATAAATTACAAATATGTTTTTAAACCACATGAATGTTTAAAATTTTTATATAATAAAAATATATCTTAATATAAGAAAGGTATTTTATATTTTATTTTTTTTATTCTTTTTACATTACAATACAGCTACTAATAAAAAAAGAATTATTATAAACAAAATAATATTAAAACCGATTATAAAAAAAAAAAAATATAAAGTAGAATTATAAAATATATATATAATTTTCATGGAAGAAATGTTTCATTAAAATATAATAATAATGAATAATAACAAAAAAAAAAAATATATACTTTCAATTAAAAATCTCACTGCATCATATTTATTTTTTGAATACAATATTTTTCAAATATGAGGGTCTTATTTTCTTAATTTCTATGTACTCTTCTACAAGAAAAATATATGTATGTGTTATATAATTGATTAAATAATACTATTTAATATTCATGTAAATATTATTACTAAAACATGTATTAATATTATATTTTCACGCTCATTTGAATCTATAAAGAACCAAATTTAATAATGAAAATTACTCTAAAAACAGCTGCATTTGAACCTTATATATTACGCTTATTTAGTTGAACATTCTAAAAAAAATATAGTAACATTTTTTATATATTTTATTAAAACTTCTCTAAAAAAGACAAATAGTACTACGTACTTATAAATTACCAAAAAATTTAGTTCAATTTTTCACTTTCATTTTTTTTTTAAATTATCTTAATTTATTGAAGAAATTACCAGTTATTTCAAACTATATGTATATTTTGATATCCTTAAAATGATGTTAACAATATAGACTATATATTTATAAATAAGATCGAAAAATATAACATAGGTATATATATTTATCTACTTATCATTCCATTATTTCACAAAAGAACATATTGATTCTCATTACACTTAGTGAAAAATTTCATTTATATAGATATATAATACATTTTTATAAGCGTATAACCATAAAAAATCAAAGATAAAAAAAGGAATAAATTACGAAACAATATCTATTAATATACAAGTTCATTTTATTAATTAATTTAAAATTTTAATGTTGTAAAAATAAAAAATATATAATGTATATTAATAAATTTTCAATATATATATATTTAATTCATTCTACTAAAATTGAACTAACACTACAGTTAAGCATAATAATAGTATAGTAAATGTTTTTAAGTCCTAATTTAATTTTAAATATTTAGAAACACTAATTCGTTAAACTATTATGAATAATATATATATAAAAAACATTATTTTATCATATATTTATAACTTCACATAAGATTTCAAAAAAAAAAAAAAGAGGCAAGTATATATAAAAAATAATTTTACAACAAATATATTTCATGATGCATTTCTCGTAAAATATAATTTACAGAAAAATAATTAAGTTTCTTATATTTAAAAAAATAAAACACTTATATCTATAAAAATACAGCAAAATACATGACTGTAGTCCCATTAAATACAAAACAAGACACATTTATTTTTAATATAAAATATACAACACATTTTCCTAATTAACTAAAAATGATAATAATATATGAAAGGATAATGTTATGAATGTAGTATTTCTTGTAATTGAACTATATATGAGCACACGACTTCAATAAAATTATATGTACTTTCCTTTTAGATATATTAATTTTAACGCAAATTTATTTTTTATAAATATCTATTTAAATATACAAATACATTTATTAAGAAAAAATAATTAATTATGCTGAAAAAAAATCTTAAAATATAAAATGCAAGGTATTAAAACATTTTAATTTACCAAAACAACTAAGTCATAATTTCTTACTTTGTTTATCAAAAAGATCACGAGAATCGATGTACAAAAATAAAAAAATAATAAAGTGTAGGAACCTTTAATAAGTATATAACTAAATATGGTACTCTTATTATTCCACACTAGAAATGATTTTATAAAAGGAGACATATTATTTACTACATATTTTACTTTTTCTGCACTTAATTTTTTCATATTTCTTAGCGTTTTTATGATAATGAAAAACGCACCATATAATTGTGATACCTAATATAACGAACGGTACCATATATATTAAAATACGGAACACTTGACCTAATATGCACGCATCAGTAACTGTTGTACCACTGCACAACATACATGTTGGCCAAGAATCCAAAATTTCCGAGTACTTCCAAAAATCAGTTATCTTTTTCAACACACTTACAAGTGTATATAATTCTCCCTCATTCTCATTCACTAATTTTTCTAAATGAGTTTTTTTCAAACCGAAGTAAGACAATAAACAATCTTTATCTGATAAACCTAGTGCTAATTCTACTATGAATACTATCAAGAAAAACAAAAACAGCAAGGAAGGTAAAAGAACCTGTAGTTCTCACTTTTTAAATATTATTTTTTCATAAATCCTATCACTCACTGCTTTGTTATTTTTAATAACATTCGTATAGTCAAGTTCTTTAAATATTTTTTTCTTTAAATGAGCATATTATTTTGTTTCAAATAAACAAAATTTATTTTTTGTATCCTTTTTGTTCTCACTAGCATAATTTAATGTATTTCTGTACGTTTGTTTTTTCTTTTTCATAATGCCTTTTTTATTATAATATATATCTTTTTTTTCTCACGCTTCTTTATGTGGTATATCTTCTATAAAATCTCTAATAAATGTATCATTATATCTCTTTCATTCTGCTAATAATCTACAATTTCTTATACCTAATTTTCTAATAAGGATGCATTTCTTCCCCCAATATATATTATACATACACTTAAAAAACGAAGATAGCATGTGTAATTTAAAGATAAATGCTACCAACATAAAAAAATATTATTAATAAACATAATAAATGAAATATAGGAATATGTAAAATATGGTTAAATAATATTTTTATACCGAATCATTGTTAGAATGGCATATCCAAGTTAAAAGGATAAACACAAAAATTTTAATAAATAAAAATATCGTAATATTTTGTTTCTTGTTGTATAATCTTAATAATGTAACATATTAATTATATAATCAGTTAACAATAATAAAATACACTGTTAATGACAAAAAACAATATAATTATTTATTTAACTATTTTCTATTTTCATATTAACGAAATAAAATATATATAACTCTAGTTTTTTTACAACGAATTGACTGAAAATTAACTTTAGAAATATAATATAAAATTTTTATCTTAATGTTATATACGAAAAACTAAAATTTACTAAAATAATATAAATTGAAATATTGAAAAATATTCAAAATACATTATTTATTTATTTAATATAACAAGTTAATTAAATAACTTGTTTTTTGATTACTTTTAGAATAAAATATGTATATTTATGTATCATTTTATAATTTTTTGCTGTATTTCCTTGTTACAGTGTAGATAATTGAAATAATACACTGCTATGCATATTGATAAAATAATTTCTAATATTTAAAATGTTTTCTTATTAATACTTATTATATACATTATACTTGGAAAAATATTTTATAGCTAATATAATATTGATTATTATAACAAAATTATAATATTAATAATAAATGTAGAAAATAATACTACTTTAATTTTATGTATTATATTATTTATAGCATTTACATTAGTTAGTACATGGGCATTTTCATTCTTATATTATCTTTTATATATTTTAAAAAACTTTTTACTAATATACTACATATCATAAGTTTAAATAAATGTTTCATGTGTATAGAAAGAGTGATTTTTTATTTTTCTATAATTATTCTTGAAAATTATAATTTTTATTAAAGTTTAAATTATATGATTATTTCCAAAAAGAATGCTTGTAAATGAATGTATCTAATTACTACTCCTTTTAATTAAATGTATATATATATATAAGCATTAAAAAATAAAAAAATTAAAACTTGTATAATATGTGCAAATATCAGAATAACCTAAATTATAAAATAGGTTTATATAATTTTATGAACAATAAAAATAAAAAAAATTATTGTTTCATTCATTTGCTTTAGTATATATATTATAGCAATATTTATAAAATATAATTAAACCAAAATTACTTATATAAAAAATAAATTAATAAATATTGGTATCCTACTACTTATTGGAAAAGAAGAGTACTACACAAAATTAATAATTCCATACTTTTAATTACTACTAAAATTAAATTATCATGTATATATATTGACTATTTTTTAGAAATAGCCCGAGAACTGACCTTTGAAAAATAAATTAAAAAGTAATATTATACTTATGCATTGCATATGAAAAAAATTCTTATTTTTTTACTTTTATTTTATTAAAAAAAATATAAATTATATATACTAAAGATTTACTAATAGTTTATATAAATTCTATGTATATTTACATATTCCTAAAATAAAATAAAAACTTAAAATATTTATAGAAAACATTAAGATATATCTTCAATGCATAAATATATACCTATACATGATGAAACTGTTGTATAAAATATATTTTTGTTTTATTTTTTTTTAATGTCGATTTAAATTTTTGTAGATATATGTCACATTTTTTGAAATTCACTTCTATACGTATATAAAAAAAAGGATTTGTGCATACTATCTTTTAATATGTGATTAAATTTGATTCATTTATTTAATATTTTAATGACATAATAATTAAAAAACATTATACTATATTTACATATAAATTTTCAGTTTAATATAAATTTAATTAAATATTTTAATTATTAATTAACACAATAATAAAGAACAATAACAAAGGGATAATTATTTTTAATTTTTCATTTAACTGTAATGATATATAATCCCAATTTAGAAAATAATTATAGATGATATATATTTTAAATGCCTATTCTTTCAATATTTATAAATTCATTCTTTTATGATGCAAAAAAACAAAATTTATGATAGATATATTTAAAGGGTAAATCCAAATTAGTGGTTTTATAATTTTATACTTAATAATTATAAATAGAATCTAATAATTACTATATAATTTATATAAATATATTTTATTTATTATTACTAAAAGTAAATTTTTTAAAAATAAGAGTTCATTTATTTTCGTTATTTTCTATTTATATTTTTTCCAAAAATAAAAAAAATTTATATCTTCGACAAAATATGTATATTTAAAAGAAAAAAAAATATAAAAAGTGAACATTGTATACAAACACCTTTAATAATTATGATAATTTAAAAGAATTTTAAATAAAATTACCTACGATATAAGATATCATCGTTACGAAATGTTAAGGATAATATATTATAATTTAGATAAATATTCGATATATAGTTTTTTTCCTTGAAAATTCTATAAATGAAAGAAGCATTCGTTTATATTTTATTTATATGTAAATTATTACTACACAAAATAATATATTGTATTAAAAATATGATACAAATCTAAATAAAATAAATTAACATTTTATGAAATAAACATAAAAAAAAAAATATTATATATTTAATGTATTTTTTATTATGCAATAGTAAATTCTTATTAATATGACAAATTATATTACTGTTCTAAAAAATAAATTATAAATTAAGATAAAAATCATATTATATTTTTAATTATACCATGTGTTTCATACTATCCTGTGGCACTGACATTAAAATAAGATAATTATTTTTTTTATTTTATGCTTTTATATACATGTTGGATATATATTTATATATATTATAAATATAATGTATTTGGAAACATAATCGTTTCATAACCATAACATATTCCATTATTTCACTTCCTCTTAATTTTCGAATATTACAAATTTCCATTTCTACAAAAAAATATAAATGCGTATTTTAATTAATAGTTCTGTATATTATGAGAAATACATAATGATACGAATTATTTATAAATATAACTTTTTATTTAATAAATGATTTTCGTATACTGATGTAACTAATTGAAATATTTATTTTTAGCAAAACTTATTTTTTCCTATATATTTTTTTATTTTTATATCCAATAAAATTATTCGCCGCATTTTAAATTAATTGCTCATATTTATCCAAATATACGTATCATATATAAATAATTTAAGCTTATTCTCGATATATTTAAGTTATTACTAAATAAATATATATATCATAATGATTATTAAATACATACATAATATATAAAACATCATTTATGCATTTTAAAAAAATACTATATAAAAAAAATAGGAAGATAATATATCAGAATATATTAAATTTTATAATTCACATTAATCATCTTACGGTATATCAAAACATTTAATTATATCTTGGTGATTTTATAATGGTTACATATTTCCTGAATATACATCTACGGTGTATTATTCGTAAAAGTACTATATATTGTTTTAAATTATGTAATAAATGACTTTTTGCTGAAATATATTATGCATAAAAATAAATCTAACTCTTCTTTTGATTACATCCTATTTTAAAGCTATAGTAAAATTATGTGAATGTTACATGGCATATACTAGCAAAAATTAAAACTTTATAAAATGTCTTTTTGAAACAAAGAGAAGGGATTAATAATATCAAAAGTGCTTCAGCAAGTAATAATTGTAAATCGCATAAATGTATTTTATTATAAACATTTTAATTAAATTTTGGTCTTTTTTATTTTTATCTTTATAGCACGGTACATCCAATGCACAATTCTAAAAATATATTTGCTGAAGGATTTTAAAGTATAACTTATTTCTTCAGTAATAAATCTATTCCGATTTACAGCCATTAATTTATGTTTTAATTTTTTATATTTTTATTTAAGTTTTTCCTTATATATTTTAATTTAATTAGTCCTATATTCTTTAAATTATTATTTCATATTATCTTTTCTAATGTAGGTTTATTTTCCTATTTATTTTTTTTTGCTTTTCTTCGTTTTCTTTATTTCCATATTAATCATATTCTGATGTCTTCTTGTTCAAAATTGCATTTTTTGCTTCATTTTCCCTCATGTATTTTTCTATTAAAATAAAATTTTTGTAATCTATTGAATAGTTCCTATTGTTCCTCTGGTTTATCGTTTTTCTAATCTGGAAATAAAAATAAGACTTAAAAATATATTTTATAAATTCATAATGTGTTTAACCTCATAATAAGAAAATTGTGCTCACACAAATTAAGCAAACAACAGCAAAAAAAAAAAAAAAAAAAATAATAAACAAAAAGAAAAAAACCAAGTATAAATATTTTAATTATACTATATCATATTATTATTACAGTGACAACTTCATATACAATGGACAAATTAATAAATTTTTATGATGAGAAGGAACTTAATTTTTTTTTTCGTGACATTTTTCCATATTACACATAAATTTAGTATAAAAGAAACTGTTCATTATAATGATCATAATTCTATTTAAATAAAAGTTTCTATTTAAACTCTTCTAACATTTTAATCATATATTTTAGTTTATAGATATTAATTATTTAACTATACATATATATATATGTACACATTGTGTTTTAAATGATAATATAAAGAAGAAAAATACAATAATTATATAGTAATATTTCTTTATATTTTTACTTAATATCCTCTTAATATATTTTTAGTATAATCTATATAAATTAGGGTAGTAACCAATCCAAAATTTACTAGAAAGTTTATTTTTCTATAATACATAATTTCTGGAATAAAAAAATTACCTTTATACATAAAAAATAAAAAACATAGATAAAAAAAAATTCAGCTAAAATTAAAAAATATATATTTTAAAAATTTTATTTTCATGTCTATTTCGTTTTGTTTTGTTTTATTTTTTTTCAGAAATAAACCATGATTATTGAAATACAAGGATATCACTATTTCTACTGATATTTGATGTAACTATAGTATAATGTTATAACTCCTCTACAAACAAAATGTTTAATCCTTCGAAATAATACAACAAAACAATATATTCTACTTATTTCTGATGTAAATACTATATGGAATACTCATATTTTTAAAGAATATTTATATGATAAACAATATTAAATTATTTAATACACATATTAATCATTTCTATTTTATATATTTTAAATATCATACGATCATAATAAAAGATTTCTTCTTAGATGTCTATTTTAGAAATCAAGTATAATTGTATCCATATTATTATTTTCTTCTTTGTTTTATTTTATTTTATTTTATTTTTTTCTTTATAAATAAAGAAATATATGCACATACATAAAACTATGAATTTTAGTTTTTTTAATATTAAACTAATTATTCTATAATTAACAAATACATAAACTTAATAAAATAATGTAAAATGGAAAGCGTAGAATAATTAAAAAATTAACAATGACACTTATTCTTTTTTTTTCTTTTTACTTCTATACAAAGATAAGTACTTTCACTATAAATTTCTTTAATAAAAAAGAATTGATATTAATTTGTTATATATAATATCAAATATTTTATTTACATTTTTTTATTAATTATATATATATATAAATATATAATATAAATATAAAGTAAAATGGGAAAAATTCTTTTAGTTTTTTTTTTTTATCGTGAACATGCCTTCAGCATCACATTACATATAACAGCACAATTATAAATTTTTTTTGTTCTTTTATTTTGAAGCCTTCTTAATTTAACTTTATAAAATTTTATTTTAAAATTTTTTTTATAAATTATAAATATTATTTTATATACGTTATAGTAAACATATATCAAAAGCTAAAAACAAATAATAATAAATAAATAAAATATTTCATATAAATCCAAAATAAAACCCTTTCATTATACTCTTTTTTTTTTTTCTGCTAATTTTCATCTTATCTAGTAAAAAATCATTATTCAAAGATTTTGTTGTAATACATTTAAACAATATGGCACTTTACTAATATTTTTGAATGTAGTCTTCGAAATGAAAAAATAAATATAATATTAATTAAGAGAAAAAAAATAACCTTAGTGCATAAAAAAAAATATCTTGAAATAAAAAAAAATAATGTGCGCAAATAATACTAGTAAAATGTTAAAAATTAAAATGTATACTTTTAATAATCAAATTTTAATTTAATTATTATTGCTTTTAATTTATCTTATATTATTTATTATTGAAGCTTTTATAAGATAAGGTATAATAACCACTCAAATATTATTGTTTTAATATAAATTTTTATAACTATATTATTGGAATTATTGATTTAAAATATAAATGTACATCATCCGCATAAGTTACAGCAAGATTGAAGTTATAATAAATAAAATTTTCATATATCTTATATAATGTAAAAATATAACTATGTATATATAAAATAATAATATTTTTTATCAACTAAGCATTTAATAATTATGCTATATCAAATTATATCAAAATATAATACTATATATAATATAAATGTAAGTATAATATATTATAATTTTGTTACTGCTATACATATTCCTTCTCTTTTTTAATTAATAATTTTTATAAAAAATATTTTCAAAAATAATTACAAGATAGTAGATAATTTCTAAAAAAATATTACATTATATTTTTTAACTATAGATCTAAATATAACTTTTCTAAAAATATTTTCTGAATATATTCTAATACATATTTTATTTCTAGAATTTTTTCTCGTATTATATCCTCATTAAAGCAATATTTTATCAATATATATTATGTATATAAATATATAATTGTTTTTCGAAATGAAATTTTGTTTGGTAAATTATAATATTAACACAATTATTTCGGTAATGTGCTCATTAAATAGTTTTTTATTTGTTTTATTTGAATAATATTAATTAATAGTATTTTAATTATAGCTTTTACGAAAATATTTTTTTTAATTATAACTTTTTTATTGTACTTCATTAAATACTACATTTATATTTATTTTAAAAAAAATTTAAAGAATTGTTGTATAGACAATATATAAAATAATTGAGTCATGTTCTAAGTTATTCATGTACTTATTTTTTTTGAAAAATATTAAATATATCTACTAAAATATTATATAAGCTTTTACAACTTTAAAAATATCTATTATATAACAAAATACACAAATGATCATTTTTTTTATTAGAGCCTTTATTTTTTCCTGTCTAATATGGATATTCAAATATTCTGACGAGGTATCATAGCTATTATACTTAAATTTTTTCCTTTTTTTTTTTATTTTATGTTTTTACATGAGAGGAATATTTTATTCATATAATATATAAATATATATTTTTTTAATATGAACTTATAGTCAAATATCTGCGATAAAACTCGGAACAAGAAATTGAACATAAATAACATATTAAATATTAAATATAGCAGATTGTTAAGCAGTGAAATAAGAGCATTTCTGGAAGATAAACATAAATGTTTAAAAGAAAAAATATATGATTTAAAAGGAAAAAGTACTGCATCATTTGAAAAAAAACCATATGCATTAAAGCAATATAACTTTTTTCAAGAAGAAGATAATGAATCAATATACAATGATACATATCAAGAAGAATTGAATTATTTTATGCCACGTAAAAAACCTCAAAATCTTGGAGATTTTAACGTTAAACATAATTTAAAAGAAAAATCTTTTACAGTAAAACATTATAATAATATTCAGAACAATAAAAACCTACACAAATCTTCAAAAAAGTTATACTCAGAGAATGATTCATCTTCAGACCTCATCAACTCAAGTAATAAACGTAATTGTAATATTATTAAAGATAAAATTAATGATATTCTAAACATTCAGTAAAAACATCCAGTAAAATATGCAATTTGGTATGCCCTTTTTATGCTTATATTAATACTGTTTTTGCCGTTAGTTTATTGTTTAGGTTTTTTTTATAGTATCCGAGAATGCCTAAAATAATTATGTCTCTTATTATTTCATATTATAATCCATTATATATTTGTATTACTAGTAATGTTGTTTTTATATTTCATTCTGCTTCCTTGCAGAATACAACTGTTTTAAATTAATATATATAAAACTATCTCATAAATTAATGTAAGTCTAGTAAAAAGTGATAATCATTTATTTATTGCAAAAATTTAATTCTATAAATTTATTTTAGTAATCTGAAAGAAAATATAATTTTATATATTCAATTGTAAAAAAATGTATGCCACCAATACAATTATCTAATATATATGAATTTTTTATATTTTTTTGCACTTATTATTAAAAAATTGTCTTTATATAATTTTATATTTCTTGTAATATAATTATATATTCTGTACTTTAATTTTTAGTTTAAATTATTAAAGATTTGAAATATAATTAAAAATTTACTTTCTAGTCATATATATATATATATACTTTAATAAATTTTGCATATTTATCATATTATGACTTTTACATATTTAATCTATACAATTAAAAATATTTATATAAAGAATAATATAACATTTCAAAATATTATAATCATATTTACCCAAGTTAAATAGTAAAATATTTACAAATTATGTAATATTCACTTTAATAATCAGTTTTTATATAATTCAGTATATCGCTTATATGGAGATAGCTATAATATTTCTATGTATAACTACATATTTTGCTTTAAAATAAAAAAAACTTAAAAAATTTCGCTTTCTTATTTCTAATATTAATTAGAGAAGGCGTAAGTAGAACATATATTTATAGGAATTCGCATCATTAGTGAAATTCGAATAATTTTTAAAGAATTGTTTTATTATTATCAACTAGTCTAAAATGTTCTGTTAAATATGTATAAGAAATACATTAGGTGATAATGTTCATATAATGTTATATAAAATGTATATCTTTTCTACATTTACTTAAGTTATTCACTGCTTAGATTATTAAATAATTAAGAAAAGACATATATATATATATATGTATATTAAAGCATTTAAACGAAAGCTATATAATAGGTATATAAAAAATGAATAATATAAATATATTTTCTATTTATTTAAATATTATTAATTAATTTTTTCTTAAATGCTGGAAAGCATATTTTTTATATACTCCTAAGAACTATACTATTCTTTTGATATTCACTAATTGTAGCATTAAATATGTTGAATATTTCATGCAATTTGCCATGATTATCGAATTAGCAACAATAAAAGCCTTATTTTGTTAATAATATGTGTTAGTTTTTTTATTGTATAAGCAGTATCCTTATTTTCTTTTTAAGTTAATTTTTGGATTGAGTTATTTCTTTACCTTTTTCTAGTGAGTGTAATGTATATATATTAGCATCGTCTAAATAAACGTATTAGAGAATTCTAATTATGGAAATGATTAAAGAAATATTAGTTAATTATTCTTCAAGTGTTTTAATTTTTGTATTTATCCTTATATAAAGAATTTTTCTTTCCATACCTCCATACACAAAAAATTAGTTAATTAATAAGCATAATGTAATATATCCCCTGGATTGCTTATCAATTTGCTTGTCCAATATTCTATAGAATTTTAAATTTAGGATAATAGCATATATATATATATATGCATCTTAAATTAGTATTTTTTTGTGGATATATATTTTGCAAGAAATGTATGTATGTCTATTGCGAGCTTTGTTTTCCCTATATGGCATTAATAAGTAAAATACATTATATATATTATTAGTGATATTCTAAAATTTAAAAAGTTAATAAATTAATAAATTTAACACTTTTGCGATAATTTATATGTTTTATGATTATATATAATGTAATAGTACGATTCTTTTTATCATCATATCTATTACGTATTTACAAAAGGTTATTGCTTTGATTAAACTTTTAAAAAATATTTCTTAAACCTTTAACGAACTACTAAAAATTTCGCAATAGGTGAAAAGGTGAAGTAAAATAATATATTTTATTAATTTATCTTTAGTAGAAGATATATAGGAATATAAAGTATTTATTAATAGATGTTATATAATTGTGGTACATTGGTGTTTTATTCGTTTATCCACTCATTTGACCAAATGAATATGCATATAATTTTATATATCTATTTATTGACTTAGTAAATATTTAACAAATAAATGAAATATTTATGAATTCTTTACACTTAATTGTATACACTAAAGTAGTTTATAATACCACATAATACAATTTAAAACAGAAAATTTAAATGAATGAATTATATGGAAAATATACCCCTTTAACACAATCGTTCAATTAAAGAAAATGTTACATGAAACATATTTTCTAATTTAAAAAATTCATAAATTACTTTTTTTTTTTTTATATTTTTTCAAATTAATGTTCGACAAAAATGTATATAAAACATTATTAATAAGGGTATATCTAATAGTTCTCTAAATATATGTGTTATTTTAACTGCTGAGTAATATTATAATTTGGTCATCCCAAGAGTATATCTATATTTACACTTAAACTGAACTTACACAATAACTAACAAATGTGAATAATTTTTCTTTTTAAATACTTTATTTTTAAACAATATAATAATAGGTAATACTATATTATATATGATTAGCAGAAAAGAATTTTTTGGAAAAAATATTAAATTTGGATATTTTTCGAATATGTTAATTTTTTCATATAATATTATATTCTTTAGGACATAAAAAATGTGAAGTATTTAATAATTATGTGCACATTTTTATAAAAATAAATTTTGTATATCACTACATACTTTAAAAAATAAAGAAAATATTTTTATCATCGCCATTTCAATTTAACTTCAAACTATAATGTAAAGCAAGCATACAAATAAGTCTGAGGAAAAATTTTAACTTAAATATTAATAAATTAATGGATTAATTGGTTCATTTGATATACTTAATATATTGAAGCATAACATATTTAAAGTAATAAACAAAAATAAGCCAGGATTATAAAAATAATTTACATATCTAATGGTAATTGTATGATGACTATGATTAGAAATTATGAAGCATATAATTTATGGAATTTAACATATGGAGATTACCGAAATCTAAAATAAATAATCTAACATAATAAGAAAAAATTTTTAAAAAAGTATTTAAGGAAGATATATTTAAACAAAAATAATTAAAGCATTTTATTTACATTATGCAATGTCCATTATTGTATTATTAGGTAATTCTGTGTAATCTCATGAGTGACAATAAGGTAATCTTACAGATGTTAATACCTCTAACCAAAGAAGTATATAACGTAATAAGTAAATTATAAGAACAAAATAAATAAAAATTAACATATGATACCTTTTGAAAAAATATGCAATACTATTATTTTTTTTTATTCAATGTAAAAGGAAGTATTATTATAAGTTTTATTTTTTTTTCTAAAGAAACTTCATTAAGAAAACATACTTTTATTCGCATTTTTATTTTGCACTTAAACAAGTTATATTAATATTAGCATAATAAAATAATTTATTTATGTAGCAAAACAAAGGCATAGTATGAGAACCAGCAAGTTATGCAAACAAAAAAACAAAAAATAAAATGAAATTATATAAAATATAAATGTAATATGTAACATAAAAAATATTTATTTTCTCTTATGCATAAAATTGACAGAAAATAAATCTTCTTTCCATGTATATTAATATATACAATATAGTTTGTAATGTTATTTTCTTAATTTTCATATGTTATAATTTTATTAAAACATGCTAATAATCGACTTATACCCGAATTTCAATATTTTATACATTTTTATTTTTAAAACACGGAATGTTTTATACATATATATATACTATATATGTATTTAAAAAAATAAGAAAACATTCTCTAATATTTTCTTAATTTACTGATATAATAAATTATGTTTTAGTTCATTTATCATTAAACAATAGAAAATGTATAAAAAGGATTAAATAATACATACAAATTATGCCTCATAATAATGTTCGTTTTAAATATTTTTTTAGTTTCTATGAAAAATTAAATAAATATTGCAAATATATTTCCAAAATTTAATATTAAACTATATCTAAATTATGCTAATTGCCTTTTAGTTATCTTCAAAATAATATTTTTATTATGCGGGAAAAATAAAAATGTTTTTATTCTTCTTTTTAAGCGAATGAACATATTAATGTTTTTATTAAAAATTATTGATCTGATTAGTTTATTTTATGCATACACGCATTGATGAAAAACATAATATACACTATGTGAACTGTAATAATGTAACAAAAAAAACAATATCGACTTACAATTCATTGTGGTCATTAATACAGGTGAATTATTTGTACTATAGTTATATATATATATAGGGTGCCAAAAAATTAATGAAAATATAAATAAAATAAATATATTCCAAGTAAAATTCTTTATAATATTGAAAACAATTTATTTGTTTGTGTTATATTTATTCTTTTCTTCAAATATTCTTCTTTATATTTACATATTTATAAATTTTGTAATATACGCTCGGCTAATTATGGTAATGCAGGTATAATATTATAGCGTATTCCACATAATAGGGTAAAAGATAATGTTTTAATGGAGTTATACTTATTTATGGAAAAATTATTTCTAAAAAAGGAAATTTGTTAATTTTACTGAGATACCATATTAAGATACATACAAATATTTAAAAGAATAAAAGTGCTTGAAAATGTATATATTACATGGCATTGCAATTTTTAATTTTTTATTTTAAAAATTATATTTTCTATTAAAGCAAATTGGATAATAATACTTAATTACATATGGACATATATATATATATATATATATATATATATATATATATATATATATATATATATATGCATATATGTATATAGTATAATGTTTAGCTATAATACATTTCGTATTTTTTACTATTTACTATTATACCACATCAATGTTAAAGTTATTTAGATTTTAATTAACAATATTAATGTAATAAAAACAATACAGTTTTAATTATTTAATCTAGGAAATACATTGTTAAACGGAAAGTAAATTATAGAAATGGCAGCTGTGGATTATGTATATTTTCATTTTTAGTTGAAATAATGATAGTGACTCTTTATTTAAATACTATTTTTCATATATAACATGAGAAACAATCATTCTTTATAAGAAGAATTTATGTATTTATGTAATTCTTTTTTCAGGATGAAATTTTAAAAGACTCAAATCCATATAAGATATATGAAGAATTGAATAAACAGGTAAAAAATGCAACAGATGGTCAATATTGTAGTGAATTTGAAAATGTAGAACAAGATTACAGAGATAAATCTGTTAAACTTTGTAAAAAAGTAACAAATCTTTTAGAATTTGTATATGAAAAGGATAAATCGAAAGATTTTAAGGACTATTGTTCACATTATAAATACTGGGTATATCAAGAAATAAACAAATTGTTTAATGAACACTCATCAAAAAGTGATATCGACGATGTTATTAAGAAATTTAATAAATTACAGACTGTCCTTTTCACTAAGCACAAGAAACGTGATTGTTCTTATAGATTTGATTATAATACCTTTGAGGGATTGAAATATAATATCGAAGAAAAGTATTTGTATGATTATTTTAAAAACTATAACACTATAAAAAGTAGTGAAACTTGTAAAAAATGTAACAACAGTAAATATAAAGAATACCTCAAATTTATCAGTGATATATATAACAATGTGAAAGAAGACTGTTGTTTGTATGGGACATCAGTATGTGATAATTATTTTTTGACTTGCGATGATAAGTTTGATCCAAGGAAACTCTTATCGGCATTGCTATCTAAAGGTAGTGTCAATTGTGATGGACTAAGTAATATTACATCTAATTTTGATGAGGAAAAATTAAATTCTATGGTAACAGATCCAAAAATTCTAAACTCAATTACTTATGGTACATGCTTTAATCTGAATAATCACGAACTTACATCAAGTAATGCAAAATACCCACATTGTAGTTTATTAGCAACATCTGTGACGTTAAATAGAAGTGTGCCTACAGATGGAAATGCTGGAAGAGCTTTGCTTGATAGTGGATCCCCCCTGGATGGTGTGAATTTATTGACAGGGGATGGTCAGGTTGGAGAAAATTCACCACAAGAAGCTGCATCACAAGGTGAACCTCGTACAAAAACAAGAGGAGGGGATTCTCATAGCCCAGAAGAACTAAAGCAGGAGGCAACTGCTGAGGAAGATGCACCTGATACTTTTAGATGGAAATTTGACGGGGGAGGAACACTACAGTGTCAGACTAAAAGCAGAGGTAAAAATGAAGAAGTACTTTGCGAGTACATGGATGTATTAATTGAAGGAACCTTTGCTACACACATGAAAGATACTAAAAGTTACAAAGTGAAGGCTGGAATTTCATGGACAGAAGATGATTTAAAACCAGCGCGCGAAATAGTGAGGAAAAGGAGGTCAGCTAATGAATCAAATATATTAAACAACATTTTTTTCCGTATTTCTACTGCAGTTACTCTAGTAATGGGAATTATTTTTATATTTTACCTTTTTTTTAAAGTAAATACAAAATTATTTTATGCTGTATGTATACATTATTAGTCACCATTTATAACATATTTTTCTTAAAATATTGTAATTGTGAAATAAACATATTATACATGTTTTTTACTTTCATATATATATTAGTTTACTCCCTTCGGATCACGTTTACGTAGACATAGAAAAAGAAAACAAAGGTATAGACTTGATTTTGCCGATTTAAGTACACGCAAACGACCAAGACGCTTCTTAAAACGTACTTATAGACATTCTGACAGGAGGAGATTTAACGTAGTAAATATAGAAGATGAGCTTCTTTCATCAAATGATTTACGGAATATCAACTGATACATATCAAAGATATTAAGAAGCCCACAAAATTGGATTATATAAATATTTCTATTTAGTAGAAATGATAAAGATCAAAGAATAGAAAGAAGAGCATAAATAAAATATAGACACTTTTATTTTTAACTTTTTATATATATTTTCTTATTTGTCCTTTTAGAATAATTTATTTTTTCTAACTTTTTGTCAAATACTTTTTTTGTATTTATTTAATTTTTTTTTTAATGAATTTAATTTGAACTTGCAATAATATTTGTTATATATATGGAAAAAATAACTAAAATATTCCTATCTAATAATAGTTTAAGATTCTAATGTTCCACAATTCAAAAGCTTATATTGGCAAGGCATTTTTATTTCATTTAATTATACTCATGAAATTGTACCCTGACTTCTTATTATGTGTTCTTAAAGCATAACCCATTTGAGATATATTATAGTTATATTTAAAGTAAAAATAAATTTCAATTTATTGAATTTATTTGGAACTGGTAATTTAGTCCTTATATTAGAACAATGCATCGTTAGTAAATAAAATTGATGTAACTCGTGAAATAAAAACCAACTGTTTTATTTCTTTTTTACAAAAAAATATACTGACCAAATTATGATTAAATATTATACAATAATCAGTACTCAAACTGCATGGTTTTTCAATAAAAAGTATATATTCATATTTAACCAAATCTTTTGAATAAAATAGTATTGTATCTGAAGAACACAGTTTTTATATATATAAAGTAAATATTATATACATAGCGCAGAAGAAATATTAAGCGTGTTGCTGGATTTTTTTATTAGTAATATATATTAAATATTAGAACAGTACATAGAAACTCTATAAAAATAAACTAAAAAAAGTTCATCATTAAAAATTTTAATGCAATTATTTGTATCAAATAAAACGAAAAAAAAAGTAAATATTATAATTTAAAATTTAATCCAAGGTACCAAAAAAATATGTAATAATTTCTTCCTTGATATGTACATAATCACAATTTTAAGTGTAATTCCATTAGAAATTATTATAGTAAAAACAGTTATATCATCTAAACATTGAATATTCAGAGAAAGCAATTTTAACTCATATTGGTAGAGAAAAAAAATATATATAAAATAAAATGCAAAAACTAAAAATTAATATAGGAATAAAAAAAATATTATTAACCCTCATATATTTTGACAATACAAAAAGTGTATAATAATACCATTTTACAAATATATATTTTTCTTATATATTTTTCCTAACATAGAATATTGCTTCCTATGGAAAAATTATATAACCATAAATATATGTTAATTTAGCATCCTTCCACATACAACTATAAAAATAAGTAGAACAGTACATCCATTGCATATGCTTACAAGCATATCAGTAATTGTAATATTCCATTAATATATATATTTAATTTTGTGTAAATACGTCAGTATGATTAAGATATCTTGAAGAAATTACTTTGTATACATAGAACATATAGCACAGAAAAAGTTTTAATAGTTTCAAATGCAATATTATATAAGGAAAATAAAATAAGAATTACTTTTCATAACTTTTCATATTTTTTTTTTAAACAATATATTTCAATTAGTATCGGAGTTGTTACAATAGAAATAAATGATACACTTAAAAATATACAACTTAATTATGCGTTAATTATTTTAGGGTTCAGTAATTATTAGTGAATATAGGAAAAACAAAAAATAGTATTTAAATGTATTTTCATATAATAATTTACTTCTATAGATTACTCTATTTTTCTATTATTTATAATCGGAAGTATGTAATTATCACGTTAAAAAATTAAAATAAAATTTGATTTCCTTTTTTTGCAACTTTTTAAAACAATTAGGCTCAACCATTTTGGTAACATTATTTTTATGGAAACATTTCATAGTATACTTTTCAATCAAATAAATAAATGTATATATATATATACATATATGTATGTGTGTATCCCTTTATTTATTTTGAACTCTGCTTCCATCCTATAATACTACGGAGAAAGAAAAATGACAATACTGAAAGATGTAAAGAGTGATATCGGTCGTGAACATAAGAACCCACGTATATCAATCCGAAACATAGGCTATTACATATATCCTGTGATTCTTGATTATCAGTTTAAAATTAAAATAACATTTAACTGAAAATTAGTTATAATATAACTATAAGCAAACGTGCAAATTGTATCATATCTGTACTTGAGATTAATGAAGAAAAACAGGAAAAGTGAAACATAGAGGGCACAAAATAGAAAACAATATATATGGCATAATTAATAGTTAAGAAGTTATTAAAATGTATAATTTATATAGCTTTAAATATATCGACTATATTGTAAAAGGAGCAGTAATTAAAAATAAGAAATTTTTATAAAATTGCATGCATTAACATTTATAAATATATATATTAACTCAAATGTCAGACTTCGAAGGATAAAAAATGTTGAAATATTTATATAATAGTAAGAATTTAATATATTCTGCACAACGAAGGAATAAGAGGAATATGTGTATAAAGTATCATCACCTAAAAAGATAGAATGCTCTAAATTGTCTAGAATTCTAGGAATCATTCAAAGAATATTACAAAGAAAGAAAGATAAGAATATGCGCAAAAAGAACATGTACAAAAGTTTAATAAATTATTTAAGAGTAAGAGAAAGGTTAAAATGTGTAATACAATAATTTTGGAAAGTAAAAATTAATTTCATATGATCTTTCTTTATTGATCACCAAAATACATAAAAAAAAAAAAATTGTTTACTCACCTATACTTATATACAATTATGTATAAATGTACAGCAAAAATATACATAGTAATGTATGATTTTAATAATTTTAATTAATCCATAATGGAAGAATTTAAATTATTTATTATTTATCCCTTTATAAGGTCAAAATGATTTATTAAGGAGTAATATATTTTTATTATTTTAGGAAATTTTTATTATCTTATAATAAATAAAAAATCAAAGAAAAAAATTTTAATTTTAATACTATATTGCAAAAATGACGTATATAATTTTATATAATAATTTATTTATTATTCGTAAAGCTTACTCATTTTTTTTTTTTTTGTTAGTTAATAATCTAAATATGATAGTTCTAATATATTTAAGAGTACCCATTTTTCTATCATGATACAAGTTAATTTCTTATATAATGTAAAATAACTAATAATTCAATCATAAAGTATCTTTAGAGTGTCATTAAATTATGTATGTATAATTTTTTATAACAATTTTAAAATATATAAAATTATTATTTTTTATTAATTTATCATTTTTTATTTTTAATTATATCATCCTATTTCTAATCGCTTGAATAAAGAAAAAAATTTTTATATGTCCAAATTTTTATTTTTAATACTATTTATTATATTACCAAAAATTTTGAACTTCTGTTAAATGCAATTAAATCTAAAATCATATAATAAAATTACGTATAATAGTGTTAAAAAAGTATAAGATTAATTTATCTTATATAAGATAATAAAAGTAAACTATCTTAATTTGTATATTTTTGATCTCAAACAAAAAATTAAGCACTTTTAATTAAAAAATATATATTTGTAATATTGCATTACTACATTTGAATTAAATTTTATTAAATCATTATTATTATTTATATTTTTTGTTATTTTAATGTATTGCTCATTGTCAAACCTTTATACTATAATTACTCTCTTAGTTTGAACAATTATTTTTATTCTGTTGTAAAATGAATACCGTTGTAATTATTCTAGAACAATTATTCAAGACTTATATAAAATATTTATTTTCGCAGTACCATTAACCTAATGCACATAGTATAAGTAAAAAATTACATAAATAAAAGAAAAAAATTTTAAAAAGTAAATGAAACACACAAAAGTTAAAAGTTATTTTGTCACATAAAAAATATCTTTATTCAATAATTCCACTTAATTATAAATTTCCTATTTGAAAAATAGTTTACATCTTATCATTCCTAAATTGCTCCCTATGCGTCATTATCTTATAACCAGAAAAATATTAAAATTCCATGTTATGCAGTATACTTATCTCCATACAAGTTGTACAAACTTCTTAATTATTTTTTTTAAAATATATACAAAAAAAAAAAGAAATATGAAGACAGAATCTAAAAAAAAAATTATAAAGAATTATACGCGGTACATACTAGAAATCAAACAGGAATACACAGAATTTAATATATATCATTACTAAATCCTTCATCTTTAGAATATAAATGGGAATTAGAAGAAAACCATATAAAACATATAAATCTACACCAAGGGATTTACCCAAAAGTAATTATGATTTCTATTCAATATTAACCAACCAATATATACGATTCTACTAATATGTATGCTTATGCCACAACATTTCATGCGACAAAGAAAAAGTAAGACACAATAATAAAAAAAAAAGTACAACTTAAAATGAGAAAAAATGTAAAAGTAAAATAAAAGCATCCAATGAAGATTCATCAAAGAATACGCAATATAATAAACAAGGTAAGTAATATAATTCTTATATATTTGAAACAAAAAAATATTCATGTTTGGAAAAAAAAATATTCAAATAATTTAATTATCTAGGTTTTCTCAAGGAATATATGGCAATTAGTAACAAGACTTACAAAAAAATAATACTTAAAAAATACGGATTAAGAATTATTTTACCTGTATTATTGTTCTTGTTTTTATTAATAATATCCACAATACAGTTAACATCACATTTCATATATAAGAAAATGTGATGGTTGAATTTTGATTGGTCTAATACTCAAATAGAAGAATTAGATAAGGAAATATTGTCAATCACATTAGAAAATTTAAAAGATAGTTTCCCATGGATATGAAGGTCTTAGATGCAGATCCCACTAACGCCCAAATTTCTGTTCTAGGACAATCAATTGGCCAACTAATATATTTCTTTTCTTTCATTATATTAGGTATCACACTTATATTAAAGGTTTTTTACGATCATATGTTAAAAATATAAAAAAATTAAGTTCAGTAAAAGATAATATACATAGTAAGGAATATATATATATTCCTAAAGAATTTCCAAGTATATAGTAATAGATATAATATTTTTATTCTTAATAAACATAATCATAATTTCTTAAATTCTCTATATATCCCAATATATATATGACATTTTTGACAGACAAAAATGAAACAATATGTTCTTAGTTTTTTCGCGAATTTGAACCTTTTAATGTTCTTTAATTTGTAATATAAAAATTTTTTTGAACTTGACTAAATATTAAGAATTCGTACACACATATTTTTAAGCATAGTTTCATTTAAAAAATATACATATATACTATATATATATATATACTTTAAATTAGCATATGACATCACACAACATATATAATTATTAAAGTAAAATATTTATATTCTACCAAAAAATTGTTTCTTTTCTTTTTTGTCTTATTACTGTCTAAAATGATAATTTGTTTAGTCTACTAAGAAAATATATTATTAGTTTTGAATCAAAAATAAACGTATCTTATTTTTTATTGAATGAAAAGAAGTTAATATACTTCATTATATTTATATATATATATTTTAATTATATATGAAATTTAATATTCTATAAGTTGTACTCTATGTGGAGCATGACATAAAGTGTATTAATTTAAATGCCTTTTTCACGGACATCCCTTTTTTTGTACATGATATATGTATATATAAATTTATATTAATAAATTATTCTTATTAATTATTAATTATTTATAATTCTTATATAAATTATGAATTATATATCCTTAGAAACATTTAAGATTTCAAATAAATTACTATTTAATTATTCATATTAATTGTGGTGTAAATTAAATTTTTAATAAACGAATTAAATATATATAATAACGTAAGTATATAAATACAACAAATATAGACATTTTATTCTTTTAAAAGTTAAATTAACAAATAAAATACGGTTATATATTAAAAAATAATTTGTTTAAATTGTTTTCTGTTCTTTTTTTAGTTTTTTTCATAATGATATATGGCTCGAGTTGTATTATGTAACTATAAATATAAAAATTTTCATTTAACATATTAAAAAAAATGTATTTTTTTCTGAAATAATACAATAATAAATAGATAAATATTTCTTTATATACTCTACTTTTACTTTGTCCATAAATATATTTTGTAATATGTTAACACTTTAAAGATGTACAAAAATATATGTTATTTATATCAAGCATTATTAATTATCTCTATTCTAATAATAATTTAAAAAAAAATAAAATACGTAAAAAAAGAAATTATCTTTTTGTAGATAATATATAAATACTTATCATTCTTTTTCTTTTAAATAAGTATAATTTATTTTAAAAAGTATATATTTTTTTAAATGATTAATTAAATAAATATAATTTGAAAGATTTTGTCTACAGCATTTTATTGAGTAGTTTTCAAATATTAAATATTATTTTTCATGGACTAAAATGAAAATTATAATTTTAATATAAGTTATAGATATTACATTTACATACTCTTTAAATATAATCATTAAATAGGTGAAATAACGTATCCATATTTTTTTCTTTGCAACTTTCTACATATGATATACAGGAAATGAGACAGGTACATATGGTCATATCAGCATAGAAAAATTAAAAATATTTCTAATTATAATATTAATAGTACATTTAAAATTATGTTTACTATTAATATATCTTCTAAATATATATTATTAATTAAAAAAAATAAAATAGTTAAATATTAATATTTTTTTTACAGAAATAACATTATAAATTAATCTTAATTTAGGATTAAAATTTTTAAAAATTATGGAAAAAAAATAAAAAGTCAAATTTTATACATCATTACATTATATATATTTTTTCATAGATTATATAATATTATATTAAAAACTTGATTTTTAAAAATTATATTATAGCTTATAAAAAAATACCCGTGTTTACTCAATAAGTAATGTAATTTCTATATGTAACACAACAGGCTTCACAAAAGAAATTTTCTTCTTCTATTATTCTATTACAATTATTAATATATTTTATGAATAGTACCTTTTTGAAAAATATCATTATAAAATTAGTATCCTTTATAGGATAACATTTTAAAAATTAGTAATTATATTTTTAATATGAAGAGCAATATATAATATATATATTCTCAACATTCTACATAATATGTATAATGGATATTTTCGTATAATAATAAATCATTTATTTTTTTTTATTTTTTTTTTATGAAAATAAATTAATACATATATTATTTAAACAGTTATTTAGAGTAAATAATTATATAATATATCTTGAATATTTATAAATAAACATATTTTATTTTAATGAATGTTAGTTATTTTTTTTTTATATATCATTAACATTAAGAATTTTTTAAATATTTTTAAAGTTTTTTTCATTGTATACCCTGTGAAATGCATGGTTATTATATATATTTTATTAAATATTTATGAAGTAATAAAAACAAATTGTTTTAAAAATAAATATAGCATCCCCCATAATAAGCAGTAAAATAAATAGTTATTAATTTTTCCCTTGCTGAATATATATGTATATTAATAATCTATACAATGGAACAAAAAATTAATTCCACCTTATTTTTCAAAATTTCCGCGTTTATGATTTTAAGTTGGATATGTCATTTTTATTGTGATACAGTATGATAATGTTATATATGTATTTCTGTAAATTTTATATTTTTCGTATTTTATTTTTTTTAATAATGTTTCTTATTGTTAGATTTTTTATTGTACTAAATAATATATATTAACATAATTTTTTTAGAGAACTAATAACAAATTGTTAATTGAGAAATGGACACCATGTAGAAGATTAAATACAAGATGTTATCGTTTACTAGCAAAATATAAAAAGAATAAAGATTCAAATACTTTAGATCTTAAAGAGGATAAACCATTCAATGGAGATAGGAACAAAAGAAAAAACAAACAGTCTAATAGAAGTCCGTTAAATAAGGCGCAATACTATACTGAAATTATAGATTATGATAATGGGATGTTTGACGGCAAACACTTCCATTTTGAAAAAAAATTAATTAAGAAAAAAGACTATGATGATTTACTTGAAAAAAAAAGGAGAATTTGTGATATAGCTTTAAAAAAAATAAAATTCAGGAAATACAGATTTGGAGTTTTTATTTTTTTCCTTTTTTTCTTGGTCGGAATAGGATTGCCAATATTACAAGGATTAGGCTACTTGAAAACTGCAGGAGAATCGCTTAAAAATGCATTATCTTTGAGCAGTGTATGGAATGCAGTTGAAACTGCCTTGGGTGAAGCAAAAGTACATTTTTTTCTAATATCATTTGTAACACTGATTATTATATTGTCTGTTATAGTTCTAGTAGCGTTATATAAGATCCTAATAAATAATGAAAAATATAAAAAAATTAAGTTAATGGCTGATTTAAATGAGTAATTAGAAATAAACATTTTTCTGTAAGTTAACAACATTAACTTATATCTATAATATTTTTATAGAATATATTTTTATAAAATATGCCTATAATTATTATAATTTTATAAATACATATATGAGTAATTATTCTTTTTTATACAGAAGAAAAAAAAATTTTAATTATTCATTTTTTCGTCATTATGAACGTTTTGATATTTTTAAAATTTTATTTTATATTATTGCTTCATATTAGATGCATATTATGGGCCTAATATATACACAAATATGTTTATTAAATTAGATTCTTATGAAGAATGTATATTTAAGCTAAAAATTAATATATAATAAAACAATTGATATAATTTTATTGAAGTATGAAAACTCATATTTGAAAAAAAAAATTGCTTCTTCCTATATTGCAAGATTTTTTTATAGAAAAATGATTAATTTTTTTGTAATTAAAACAATGTATTATTAGTTTTAAATTAATAATAAATGCGTCTTGTTTTAAATTTATAGTAACGTAAAGAATTTTGTTCCCTTGACACAAACACTTTTTTATTTAAAAGACAACATAATATTTATACTAAAAAAGAAGTTTTATAGAAAATATATAATAAAAAATATATATACTTTAAATATCTTTATAACATATATATAGTTTAATTCGCCTGGTACATTAATGCAATAATCCTTATATACCAATATTTTTTTGCTTTAAAGAATGCATTACTAATTGCTTAATTTCAGCTTCAGAATATATAATATTTTATATTTAAATGAAGAGCTCAAAACAAAATTATCATTGTATTTTATAAAATTTATAGTTATCGGAATTAATGCTTTTTTTAAAAATAACATATATATAATAAAAAGATATTATATATATATTTTATTAGCAAAATCAAGCTAATACTTTTTTTAATTAATGTTAATCTTATACTAGTATGTATCATAAAACAATTACGCATTTGTTCCAAACTTAAACAATAACTACTTAATAAAAGTAAATAATAAATTTATAATGGAATTCAATTAACTACTGAATAATGCGTTAATGCAGTTTAAAGATATATAAGTTTTTTTACATAACACTATTACACATAAATAAACATTTGCAAATTCTCAGTACTTAGTATTTTTGCTCTATACATATTTCTACCGCATCAGTAATATGATCTTAAATATGTGAATTTATATAATATTATATTAATGATTAGGAATTTTTTGAAATTATATTCTTTCTCATTTTAATAACATAAACTTAAGTAAAAAATTATTTGTATTCACATATTATATCATAATAGTGCTATCATGTTTTTAATAATTTTAAATGTTATAATAAATTATAATTATAATCTTAAGCTATATTTTGCATTTAGTGATTAATCACAAACAGATATATCATAAAACGTGTGGTCTAATTTATTTACGAGAATTTCACATTTTAATGTTCTATCATTTTTTAAAAAGAACTTTTGTAAGTTATAATTTAACCAAAAAATTAAAACTAATAATTTTTTAATTCATTACATGATTTGAATATTTAGAAAAGTATATAGTAGACAATAAAAAGGAATAATTATTTTATTGTTTTGAAAATATGTTGTTCAATTTAGTTAAATTAAAATTAATATTTGGATAAATGCTCATAAAAGTATCAATCTATTTCTAAGAAAATTTTTAATAGGTTTTACAATTTTTTCTTTCTTTTTTTCAATATTAAATGTTATAAATATTATAAAATTATATTGTTATCTGTAAATAGTACACATATGTATCTAAAAGGGGTAATATATAGTCCAAATTATGGCAAAAATATTACCAAGATATACTAGTACAATTCTTTTTGTTTTTAGGGCTTCATGTAGGAGATTATTAATATTGATTATTACAATACAACATCAATATTCTAGATCATACATTTATTTACTATTTTATTAGTATACGTACGAAATTCCTGATTTAATTCTGTGTTATAAAAACTAAGCAAATATCTGTTATAAGATAAAATGGTAAAAAAAATGAATATGTACATACATTCCTGATATATTTAAACAAATATAAATATAAATTTCGATTATGCTGATAATCATGTATTTTCCTCACGAATTACTGTTTTTATTTCTTTTTCCCTTTCGTTAAATTTATCATATATATATATATATTTAATTAAAAAAAAAAAAAACATTTAAATAGATACAATTGGAAAATTTACATTTAGGAATAATGCTATGAGTTTAATTGAAAATTATAATTTTCTGAAATAATGATGGTAAAATAAAAAATTAATGCTTATTATAAATAAAATATGTATTTTTTCATGTTTTATTAAGTACATTATTAACATGATTTGTTATATATATTATATACAAGGTATCCGCATTTTTTAGATGTATCTAATGCAATATCTAACTCTATTTTATATGCATTACTAAAAATAAGCATAATGATATTTGTAATATTTTAATACCTTATATAAAATTAACTGATTTTTAAATGTTTTCAGCAATATATTTTTTAATGTATCATAGATTATTAAGGTATGCCGGTATTACATGTATATTGCGAAATTTCATTCTTATATATTATTATCTTTATTAAATATATTATAATAAAGTAACTATATATATGAGTTGGTTCACGGAATTTATAATTCCTTCCTTTTCATTTTTAATAATAAAATCCTCATTCATCTTATATTATGATATATATTATAAAAAAAGGTATATATTTTGCCAAAACTAAGAGGTTACTTTCTCGTAATAACAATTGTATTCATTTAAATAAAGGAATTATTTGGATATTTTTAATGTAAATGTTATATTAACATAATTCATAATATTTTTTATTTTTTTCACATATGTAATGCATCTATGTCAAATTTAGTATAATAATTTTATAGAATATATATTATTTTACTTATATAACATAAATTAAAACAAAATTAATGATAATATTAATATAAAGTAAAGAATTTCAGTTATTGCATTTATATAATTAAAAGACAAATATAAAAAAAAAATTCTAAAAGCCCAAACTTAAATCTTAAAATTAGCTATATACCTTTCTAAAAATGTACCAAAATATAGATAGTATATAAATCGTTACTTTCTTATTTATTTTTAAACTGTTTATTCTATTATTATTCATTCAAATACATTCACTATATATAATTCATACACACTGTGCTTTTATAAAATCTCTACTTCTTAATTACAACAAACTTTTTGCATATTTCCTTATAGTATCGTGTTTTTTCCATATATATTAATTTATCTTAAATTATTTTAGATTCATAAAATATATAATTATTTATGTAATACGTTTTATAAATTGTTAAGTATACTTTTCTTTTCCTCTTTTTTTTTTTTTTTATATGATATTCATACTACTTACTCTGCTTCTGATATCAATATATGTTTCATAAATTTCTATGTTTTTTATTTTATATATAAATTTACTCTAATTTTCTGTGTTCGATTATTTTTTATTTTAGGCTTTTTTCTGCATACTTTTCATATATATAAGCACAATACTTGGATAATCTTTTGTATACCCATTGTATATTATAAATATTTACATTATGTATTAACTGTATTTCATTCAATTTTCTTTTATTTTTTCTCTTACTATATATAAATACATATATAACTTCTCCACGTTTGCTTTTCATTATTCATTCGCTAAATCATTTTGACTTTTATTTGAAGTAATCAAAGATGGTTTCACCTAGAATAATAAGCAAACTGTAATCTTGCACTACCTCTATTTCTATTTACTGTTTTTGGTGCACGTATTTTAAACTGCCGCAAGTATGATATATCAACATCATCATCAATTCGTTTATTCCTGGATGGCTTTTTTCTTAAATGTCGTCCAAAAGGTGTGAACTAATATAAAAATAAATATTACGAAGCATAATTAATAAATTTGTTTTATAATTATATAATTCAATAGAAACATAAAATAGTAAATTAATATATATTTCATTTTATAGAGAATCTATAATTTACTTTATAATAAAGGAAAATAATGAAAATTATTCCAACAGCCAAAGCAAATGCAATACCAACTCGGAAAAAAGTGTTGCTAATAATATCAGTTTTATTTACTAAAGTATGAGAATAAAAACCTTCAATGCTTCGAGTGAATCTAACTCTTTTATGGGGAGAATATTCATTCCATCTTCCTCCAAGAGTTCCTTTTTCTCGTACATTTGGCTCTTTACAGAATTTTGGTGCATCTTTTTCTAATTGGTACCCAGGACAAGTTTGCTGTTCTTGCGTTTGTTTAACTTTTTCTGTTTCTAATGAATTTTCAGCCGGTGATTGTTCTGTTCTTCCAGAAATTCCATTTGTTTCTGTGGTTTCTTGTCTTGATTTGTTAATATCTGAAGTTTTCTCTTGAGGAATCGTTCCAGAAATAGGTAAATTTGTAGAAGTTTCAACTCCTGTTAAAGACGGTTTATTACGAGATTTAGAAGAGATCGGAAAAAAACGACATACACTTTTATCAGCATTTGGTCTTTCACGAGTTCGTCTGTTAACTGAAAGTCTGTCTTCATTAATATCTCTGCAATAAAAATAAAAATTGAATCTTCTATATCTGTTTGGGAACTAGAACCCTTTGACATACCGGATGCTAAAGAATCTTCTAAATTTTTTAAATTATCACAATTTTTCTTTCCTTTAGAATTTAATACAGATAAAAGTTTAGTTGGATCAAATCCCTCATAACAATTAAAATAATTTGGACAAGAATACCATGAATCTTCGCAACAGTATTTTTCATTTTTATACTTTTTATATAGTATATCGATATGTTCAAGGTATTCTTTATATTTACTGAATTCTAATATATTACATGTTTTATAAGATTTAATACTATCATAATTACGAAAATAATCATACAAATATTTCTCTTCTAACTTATCATTTAACACATCTGTTGCATTATCATTTTTAAACTCATACTGACAAAAGTATGAATTATAGTCATGCTTAATACTATCTCGAGCACTCAAAAATTTGCTAATATAGGAATTTCCATTAAAGTTTTCAGAATTTTCCTCTAGAAATTTTTTAATGTTTTGGTATGCCCAATACCTATAGTGTGAACAGTAAATGGTGAATTCATCAGTATTACTATATTCAGGTAAATGATCTGAATTTCTTGCAATTTTTTACACAGTTCGTAACCTTCATTCGTACCAGTATCTCCTTCATTTTTAAATACTTTACAAGAATTGTTATATTTTTCTTCCTCAACCTTCTTATCGAACGTATTATATATATTATATGAAGGTGATCCCACTAAAATTTTATCCTAAAAATTAAACAGACCTAATGAATTATATATATATATTTACAATATCTTTTAAAATTATGGATATATATTATGTTTTCGTAAAAACATACTAAATTTATAAAATGTTAATACACTTTTTAATTAAGAATCAATATGTACCCATTTATCCTCATTTGAAGTTGACATTATTGCTTCAAAAAATTGAAATAAAAAAAATTTTTACCATTCGAAGTTTTGAATTAGCTATATATAAAAAATAAAAGTATAGTTATTAATGACATATTATATATTTCGCTATATTAATTATAAGAATTAAATAAATATTCCTTAGTAAGAAAAATTAGTTAATTATTATTTATAATTAAAAATCCATGGCACTGATATTATCCTATAGAATAATCATTTAAAATATTGAAATAGAACAAATAAAAAATAAGTTCAGAATTCTAAAATGACATTTTAATTTTAGCTCATAGTATATTATTTTGTAAATAATTATTTTATGCGGTTAATACACTTTTCCATTAATATTTTACAATATATCATAATTTTTTATTATATTATTTTTTTAATAATTCTTTAATATATGTATCAATCCATTTCGTTTTTTTAATATTTCTTTACCAATAATAATTAATTCTCTTTTATATTTAGTACTATATTAATATAATTATTCCATAAAATCGATATAAGGGCTTATTACAAAATAGTATATACATATATATATTTTTATTAAAATTAGATAAATGAATATTAAAGAAATTTTATTTATACAAATTCGGAAAATTTATAAAGCAAGAGTTATTGTTATACATGTTAATAAATGATCCTAAATAAGATAAAAAAAAATAACTACTTAAAAAGCTTTTTTATAATTACAATTGTAATATTTAAAATATATTATAAGTTTTTATTATAACAAAATAGTTCCTTTATAATTACTATATTTAAAAATATATCATTTCATAATAATGTTAAAATGAACAAATATAACATAAGTTAAGGTCTTAAGTTTTAAAATATATTAACAATAAATTTTTTACTATTTTCACATTATAAAATTATAATAAAAGGATATAGTAGAGTACTCTAAAATTAATACTTACTTTTTAATATCTCATCCTTATATACTTTGTTACATATTAATGCATTAATAAAAAGATATAATAGAGTTGCATATATAAATTTCTATATGTTTTTTTAGGTAATATTTCTAAATAACTCATTTTAATTTTATAAGCCCACAAAATAATATGTTCCAAATAATGACATAATATATGAAAATCTTTTTGAACAAAAAAATGGAAAAAGCTTCTACCATTCGTTTATACATAAGTATAATAAAATTCTTTTTTTTAATATACTTCTTGTAGATGCAAAAATAATTTTATTACTTTTTTCATTATAATTTACACAATTTTTTGTTAAATTAGAAAAAATATATTGAAAATTAATAAATTTATATAATGAAATAGTTGCTATATATATTTTATATTTTTTTTTTCTTTTGATTTAATTTTGTCATATAAGAAGAATTTTTATTAATTTTTTTTTTGTTTTATGTTTACTGCATATATATATTTTAAGCACAAAGAAATTATATTCTATTGTTTATTTTTTTATTATTATGATTACACAAATGGTTTTAAAATAAATATATTAATGAATTCATAATAATAATTCATATGAAAGAAACCACATAATATATATGTAATTATGTAATAAATACAGAAATTAATTAATTTATACAAAAATTTTTAACTATATTATGTTTCATTTTCATTTAGATTATTGCTTTTTATGAGTGCTTTTAATTCAAACAATAATTTTTGTATTTATAGAGATTATATATGACAATACTTTGATTAATGGAATATGCATAAAATATCTAATTCCTTAAAATGCATTCCATGTTACACAAACAATATATTTTAGTCATTTTAATTGTTGTAAATTTAATGTTCTTTTAAAAATTTTTCACACGTATGATACATATATATTTTATCAAAAACATTATGAGCCAATTTTAATTATAACTCTTATATATATGTTATATTGTATTCAATTGCTTTTAAAATTTTTGCAATTTTTCATTTATATATATGAGTATATTGTATTTTGCTGTGAAACTGTATCTCACAAAATTAACTAATTAATGCATATGTTCGGAATATTTTTTTAGATGATTTCTATTTTTCTTTTTTATTCTGATGAACTAGAAATTTGTGATGGAAATAAATATAATAATATTTTTCCAAATATTAAAAAAAATATATATAATTATTCATTAAAAATGAACTAATAATAAAAAGTATATAAAATCTTTACATTATATATTTTACTTTGTAAATAATAATTTAAGTTTTTTACAGCTGAAACGTAATTCAAAAAAATAATGATTACCAATTTGTTTTATTTTTTTTAAATAATGTGCTATTATATACTGTTACTACTATAATTCGCAGTAAAAATAAATAAAATATGTAAAAATATATATTTGGAAAATTATACATATTGATATTTCATGATCATTATTAAATGTATTAATAATAAAAAGAATATCATATATTTATTTCGATAACGTAATACTTATATAGGAATTAAAGACACAAATTGTATATATAATTTACAAATGTATTTTTGTGATATTAAATATGTAAAAATAAATCTTAAATTTATTTTTATTTTTTTAAGAGTTATTTTAGAATTTTTTGAAAATTTTGTTAGTGCCATATAATGCGCTATTAACATTTACTTTTATTACAAATATATAATTATACCATTATTTCAACAACCTAAAATTACATAGAGAATATATCATTATACAATAAATTAATATGTTAATTTTACAGCTACCTCAAAATTAAGAAAAATAGAAACCATCATATGGTCATTTAAATATCAGATCCTTCAAAATAATAATATTATAATTATTAAAAATTTGAAATACTTATCAAATTTTGTACTATAAAATAGACCATATTTGTCGTATATTATATTTACTAATTTATAATATTTTATCATTTTATAAAAAGTTTAAATATTTAATATAAATTAAATTGAAAATGATTAATAGTATACTTATATCCTTAGAAACGATCAAAATAAAAAAGTTCGTTTATTAAAATTCTATATTCTTATAATATAAATTTTATTGATTTTAAATATAATAATAATTATACTCATCAGGAATGGAATATTTTTAAAAGTTAAATAGCAATATTATATAAACATCTCAATGCAAATTAACGTTTATATATTTTTAATATAAATACCATTCATTATATATTATGAGATTAATAGAATTCCATTATAAATACATAGGTTAATACTTTATGTAGTGCTTATTTATAATATGATATGCTGCATTTTGTATGAATATTAAATTTCTGATGTTCACTGAATTTTTTTGTTAAATTAAAAATACTTATATATAGTATATATAGTTCTACTATAATTTATTCTTAAAGATAAATGAGTAAAGTTATCCAACTAATAAATATATGTTTTGTTATTAAAATTGGCATTGATAAATAAGTAATGTGTCTATAAATTGCTATACTTATTTTTTATAAAATTAAAAATATACTAAAACAAATCCTTTCTTATCTACATTTAACATATGTATAAATAGAAAAGCACTTTTGAACAAAATAAATGGGGAAATCTAATTTTTATCATATTAATTATTAATAATTTATAACATGAATGTTCTAAATATGTTTAATAAAAAAAACACTTTCTGGAGAGAAAGTATTTATAAATATAATTTATTTTTATCATTTGATTTTTAAAAAGATATATTCCAGGGTTCACTTTTATATGAAATTTAAAATAAATTGGATGTAGATAATAATTCAAGTGATTATAGAATTAATTATAATGATTTAAAAGGCAGTCATAAAGACATTAAAGCGAATTTTAAAAAGGTAGCAATAAATTTAAGGAACTAATATAATTCGTAACAAACCATTCAAAATTCCAGAGATATCTAACATTATTTTTAGCATAAGTTTTACTATAGGAAAACTATAATATCAGGTGGCTTCTATAATTACAATAGAAACACAAGTTTTAATAAAGTTTATAACATAATAAAAAATATTATAAGTATTTTAAAAAAAGGTACCTTCTGAAGGTAATTTTGTAGATGTGTATAAACTTCGTAAAAATGGAGAAAATTTATGTAATTATTTTAAACGTTATGATCATATTAAAAGGAAATATTCATATATATATTAAAAAACAAAAAGAAATATAGATGAGTGCAAAGATATATTAGGTAATTAATTTAAAACTACACCCAAAGAACAACTTCAGTCTATTAATGAATATGAAGTACAAAATAGTACAACATATAAACACTAATAATTAAAATAATATAGGATAAAAAAGGGTAAATACTTATCAAGGTAAATTAATATATTTATTTTAAAGTTATCAGTGATTTTGAACATTTATTTAATTATGTTTACATAACAGAATACAGCAACTGCTAAAGTTCTTAAAATCTGAGATACCATCAGAAATTAATATGGATTAGGTTAATACTTCAAAAACTATATGTAATAATTTAATGTAATATGCTCTGGAATTATAACTATAGTTTCCTTAACACTTGGAATATTTTATTTTTTTACGACCCTAATATAGTAAACATAAGTTCTTTCTTAAAATTCATATACTATACTCTAATTTTTATATAATAATAACCTTAATATATTTTGGTTTAAAAATAATTACAGGGTATTCTTTTTATCTTCTTAATATATTCTTTAGTAACCTCTACTTGGAAGTTTTTTACGTAATACAACAGGGAGAAAAAAAAAAATAATAATATATCTATGGAACATACAAACTAATTAAGGAAAGATATAGCCATATCTATATAGATATATTATAACAACAGACAATTATGTTCATCTTATCATCCTGTATTAGAATATGTATAATAATATGAAGTATAATACTAAATGATTCAAAAAGACTACATTAAGAAGAATAAAAATAGGGTTCACACTCTAATTCTACTTAATAATAAAAACAATAAAATAATATTAAAAAAAATATAAATAATAAATTTAAGTATTATAAAATTAATACTAAAAATGTTATTTAATTATATTATATATAAATATGTATAAGAATTTGAAAGAACATCCAAAATTTTGAGAAAAGTATACATAGGTTACCTTACGAAGTGTTATAAAATAAATGGTTTTAATAAATATCTGTTTTGTTATCACTATATTAGGAATACAACAGGATACATTGTAGGCACATAATAATAAACAGTAAATTTTATAAAAAGCGTACTTATTAAGAAATCTAAAATAATCTTTAAGACATATAACAAATAGACGATCAAATATCAAATAATCTTAAAATATAAAAATTGTTTGAAATACTCCTTATAAAGAGTTCGTTGAATGTAATTAAAAAAATGCTATTTTATATAGTTTTTCTTAGCAAATTTTCTTTTTCTATATTAAATATATTAATTAAAGTTTTATTAGTTATTTTTACTTACACATGTTTTATAATTTATATATTATATTTCATATGCTGTGCTTTTTATAAATAATTGTATTAAATTTTCTTACTATAGTAACTTATGGAAATATTTAGATATTAAGAGTATAATTACTATATTGTAGTTAATAAAAAGATTCCTAGTTACAATTTTTATTATTTAGATTAAGTTAAATTAATAACATAAGATATATATTATGTAATTGTAAGGTTAAATAAATAGTACATGAAATAACGCCATGCATTATAAATTAGATTTAACAATACTGTAACATTGTGAATTTAATTAAATAATATAAACTCATTCACTTATATAAT